>NW_007729891.1:170290-172371 GCF_000696425.1 Galeopterus variegatus
TTACACATATGCACTACTCCCCCCACCACACACAATTTTTCTTTTAGCATTTAAGTCAGACAGCATCAAATTCTGCCAATGAATGCAGATATTATGAGAATGAAATGAGAAATACCACATAAGGCACTCAGCATAATCAGTAGCATGTATGTGTAGAAATGTCAGCTACTATCATCATTTTATTTGTTAAGATAATCACGAACTCTGCTATGCTTCTTACAGTCCAGGGGGTGAATTAGAAAGGTAAATGGGGACATGGTATGATCAGTATTTGTTGGGGGAAGTAGGAGTGCTCTGGGTGCAGAGAGGGACAGGGACTTTACCCAGGCCAGAGGGCCAAGGAATGCACCATGGGAAGGGACAGCTATGTTGAAATGTGAAGGATGTGCCAGAGACAGCCAGATGTAGAACTTGGGAGGGAAGAGTATTGGGGTAATACAAGGCAAGGGATCAATGTATAGGAAGATGTGGAGGGAAAGAAAATGGAACATCCTAATGGAACTGAAACAGGCTGGTTGAGATAACGCTGGAAAACTAATTAGTCAGGTTAAGAATAGGCAGAGCTTCCCAAATCAGGTTAAGACGTTTTAACTCTACTAAGAGTAAAAAAGAATTACTGAACGTTCTAAAGCATGGGAGTGAAATGATCATGGTCACATGATTTAGAAATATCTCTAATATGGAACAAATGAATCTTCATAGTTTGCCTGTATTAAAGCTGCTCAAATCAGCCATAATCTCTAATATTGATATCCATAGAGAGAGACAGACTGACTAGTCAAAAATGCCTTAGCTAAACAAAGAAGTCACTCAGCATTTATAGGTTGAAATTAACTACAGGCAAAATCAGTTCCTGATTTTATAAAAATAACAAATATTAAATATTTTATAAAAATAATTTCAGTGGGTAAATATAATCTACAACAGATGTTATAGCATAGTGAGTTAGACTATTAAACCCTATAACTCAAACAATATATACCTTAGAAAGTCTGCTTTTTATCTACTTATATATTAGGCAACATAAAAGCAGCAACCAGAAGAAAAAGCTGTATGTTTGTACTCTTCTGACCTCAGTCTGCCTGGCTGGCCTCCAACGGTGCTTCTAAGTTATTATGCTTTCATGGCCACAGGAATGTAAACATCCCATAACCTCTTCTTCCTCGTTATTCCTAGAAGAGCAATTGCAACACATCATTAACAATCTTCTATGTAGGTATGTCCACAAAATTACTTCCCCTTTCTTTACAAGGCCTCATGTCAAATACTGCTTCGTAATCAAGGTCAGTCAAAGTTTAAAGAGGATCCTTTTTTATTCTACGTTGGATACTCTGTAGTAAACAGACTGAAGGCAGAGAAGATTGAAGGGCATTTGGAGACGGTGGATCATGTGAATTTGAATAGTGGCAATGAAAATGTGTTTGAGAAATACTTAGGAGATGGACTCAATGGAGCTCGGTGATTTATGGGGACAAGGTATTGAGAAAAATTTAGGAAAGAGTGAGACCAGGGACAATACCTGGGTTTCTATCTTAGATACCTGTGGATGATGGTGACATTCTATGAATATGAACATATTAGAGGATTATGATGGTGGAGTTCTGTCTGAACATGCTGCATTTGAGTGTTTGTTAATTAAGTGCCAAATATTCTTGTTTCCCTCTCCGTGGAGCCCTTCCCCTGCCTGATGAGTGCAGGAGTGGCCATGTGGACCTTCTAGGCACAAGACTTTAGAGCCAGATGTTTTGCCATCCATTCTGGTTCCCAGAATAAAAACAATGTAGCACCTCAATAGATCTGAGATGCATATTTAGTGTGAGCAAGACATATACTTATTTCTATTGTAAGCCCCTGTGATTTGGGGTCAGTTATTTTCTCAGCATAACCTAGACTATAGTTCCTGTAACAACATCTAAGTGACATTTTTATATAGGGCACCAACTTTCAGAGGAGACATCAGGGTCAAAGACATGAATTTGGAAATCTTCAGTGTTTCAGTGATAGCCATATTTATCTATACGTAATCCCTCTAGAGGTGATTTCACTATTTTTTTCTAGAGGTGGCTTCACTATTCCTGGTT
>NW_007729891.1:172667-173414 GCF_000696425.1 Galeopterus variegatus
CAAGAGCCAGCCTCCTTGAGATACAGAGGATCACCTAAATTTCAGACATTGTCTTCCCTGCTACAAATGTGTAGCAGTAATCTGATTCCTCCTTGGAAATTGAGATCATTCGCCAGAGCCAGTAAGGCAACCTCCTCTCTGTCTACTGGTTCAAGATCATGAAAAGCCCAAATAGCCAAGTGACAGTCTCAGTTCCTCTTTATTGTGGTCACTGTTGTATTTCCTGGTGGAAACACTCTTCCCTTGGTGGCAGGTATAGAAAGAAGATCTAAGAGTGTGCTGTGAATGTTATAGGACAGCCATGCCCAGCTCCACCACAGGGCTCCAAGATGCACGTACTGAGGCTACAGGAGAAACAGCTTCATATGTTGGTTCCTGGTTCAAAGCATATACTGGGGCCCTAACTGAGTCTTCACTGGCTCTGAGTTGACATTAATCCTTAGGGACATAAGATGCCACTGTGCTGTTTATGGGACAGAAAGACCTAGGTTTAGGTACCAGTTCTGCCACTTACTAACTGAGATCTCAGCACCTTACTCAACTCTTCTGAGACTTAGTTTACTCTTGCATTAAATGAGAATAAAAATATGCCAACAGGATATTGCTTGGGTCAACACACGGATGCGGAATATACTCAGGAAAGTGACAAATCATGAGGTAGACAGAGACTTCGAGCCAGGCAGTCAGTGAATGATGGAGCAGAATTGATGAGAGGAAGTGAAGGGAAGGTAGCCAAAGAGCAAGAGC
>NW_007729891.1:174824-176225 GCF_000696425.1 Galeopterus variegatus
AAAAAGTGTTGGGGGAAAGGGGTATATATGGCAGCTCTCTGTGCTTTCTGCTAAAATCTCCTGTAAACCTGAAAATGCTCTAAAAAATCAAGTCTATCAATTTTAAAACTATATAATGGGGTCTTCAATGTATTTGCTCTAAAACTGAAAATCTTTCTGGGGAAAAAAGATGTCCATAAGATAATTTGCTTGAGAGTGTGAGACAGTGTGCTATATGAGTTCACAGACAACAATGATAAAAAAGTTTTAGGGTAAGAAAGTATTCTCTAAGGACATCAATGAGAGAGGAAGGCTTGAGTAAAAAGAGGTTAATACTCCCATTTGCAACAACATGGATGAACCTGGAGAAACTTATGTTGAGTGAAATAAGCAAAACACAGAGGGATAAATACCGCATGTGCTCACTCATAGGTGGGAGCTAAGAGAGAAAGGAAGGAAGGAAAGAAAGACCACAGTATTGCATTGGTCTTACAGAGGGAGGGAACATTCCTAGGGCTACAATGTGAAGGGGGGGCAGCGGGAAGGGGAGGCAGGTTGGGGGATAATTGGGTGTGGGACACGGGGTACAAAAGTAATTTCTGGTAGTGGAGGTGCTGCCAGTATGAATCTGGCACTCATATTATGGGCATGAGGGGTGACAATTAGCTTGGTATCTCATGAATATTCATAATAAATAAATAAATAAAATTTTCTAGATTAAAAAAAAAAAAGAAGAGATTAATTGAGTGGCATTCTGAACCAGGCAGGCCATGTGACTAAAAGTGGCAGAAATGGAAATTTGTGTGAAACATTTTACTAACTGTAGAGGGACTTTTAAAAAATAATTATATTTTTTAATTATCTAGCCTTGGGAAAGGAGGAGAGGATAATGGATACCAAATTTGTTTATGAACAGCAGGTAATAACCTTGTACTTGTTACTGCTGACATATTTGCAGGATGATTTAGTTCTTAGAGTTGCCGAACTTTATCTCCCTGAGAAGCTAAAATAGTCAGGAAACCTCCCCGCCCCCCGCAACTGTGCTGTAGCAGCCTGATGGAAACAAGCCGGTGAGGGGCAGAGCCTTCCCTTAATGTCAGGAGTGTCGTGTGTGTGCAGGGGTGGGTGGGAACACTGTGAAAACATGGAGCCCTGGCCACGGGGGGGACAACAAGGGGTTTGAGACCACCCCTGACACTGGTTTTCCCTGGAATAAACTATTCGGTCAGGCCCAAAGCCAGGTCTCAGAAGGTTCGCTCATTTCATTTGTCACTGTATGAGGGTGCTTCAGAAAGTTCATGGAAAAATGGAATTAAAAGATAATATGAATCTTTCAATGAACTTTTTTTTTATTTTGTCCTTTTTTTTCCGTGTCCGGCAACGGATCGCAACCCTCAGTGTTGGCCCCGTACCGGACCAGGG
>NW_007729891.1:177588-178622 GCF_000696425.1 Galeopterus variegatus
CTAAGTGCTTTAAGTGGACGATGTTTGGCTCAAGAGTCTGTTACCTTTTCTGTCTGCTTCACTAACAAATTGACCTTCTTTTTCAAGGCTTAGATATTAAGAAGGCTCAGTTTGGAGACAATTATCCATCGGTCTGTTGTGTTTCTGCACATCTTGTGAGCAGAGGCACTGACTGCTTTTCTTCTGGACTATCTTTCCAAGGATGTTTGTATAGAGAACTGCCTTAAAAGATAAAGATAGTGTCTCCCTCAGGAGTAAACAGCTGGCATGATTACTGACTGTTGTAAAAGCTCTGTGTTCCCTACACTCGGGGATCTTCTATAATGCAACCTACTGTACAGGCTGATTTCACCTGGCCCTCTGTGCATTGCCCTGTAAGAACCGGTGCTTGAGAAACTGATGCAAGAAAATGGTTATACTCTGGCTACTGCTATTGCTGTGAATAATAAAATCCTTTGTCTCTAACCCAGGAGTCTCGTGTCTTCTACAGTGTCCATGAAATTGTAGCAGGTTAACTAGTTAGCTTGCAAGGGGAAGTAGACAAGGAAAAGACAATGATGAAGTGCTGTCGAACATGCATGAGGTAACCCCAGTGATGAGACCCAGCAGGTCTTACTCTTCTCACAGAAACTTACACTCTTTTTTTTTTTTTTAATTCCGCCTTTTATTTAGTTTAGTTAATCTTTTCATTATGGGCAGCTCAGGTCCTCTCCATGTAATTCCTTCATAGGACAGCTTTTCTTTGGCCTGTCAGTTGGTCCTAGTCCCTAAGGACAGATGCCATACATTGCCCTTTGTATTTGCAGTCAGATCAAAGCTTGAGTCCCTGTAGACTAACTGGACACTGATTCCATAGTATCTTTGGAAATGTCTTTATTGGAATCCATAGAGAATTAGAGAAAAGAGGATCCTGAAGCCAGGTAGTGAGAAAAGGTTTGAGGATGACAGTAAAGTTTCCCACACACCTGATGAGACTGATTTCATTAGAGGCAGAAATATGGACTTTGGAATAGAGGCCAGTTTGGGGGGACAGA
>NW_007729891.1:179265-193766 GCF_000696425.1 Galeopterus variegatus
ACTGATTTCATTAGAGGCAGAAATATGGACTTTGGAATAGAGGCCAGTTTGGGGGGACAGACATGGTAGAATTTAGGACCAATCCCCAATCTCCCTTTCTGCACCCTTTTCCTTTTTAGCACTTTCATACCTCCTCATAGTGTCATCACTATCAAAACCTCTTATTTCCTTGCTGTGGTTGTTAAATGACTAATAAAAGAACAAACAGTGTTCTGAGTTGGGTTTTAGGTTTTCAAACTATCAGAAGAATTTTCAGTTCATTCAGTCATATTATAATCAGTAGTAACAGGGAGAAAACAGACAAGCTGCTATTGTAAAACTCAGAAATTATATATGTATTTTTATAGTGAATGTGGTAAAAGATGCAGGTTACAGAGGGAAAATAATTTTAAGACAAATTTATTCTAAGACCAATTATGTCTGGAGTGATTAGCAATAAATACAATAAATGAACTGTCTCTATCTCCTATGTTTTTCACTTTTTCTAATTATATAAAACTTTTCTCCAGACAATGGTATCCACACAAATAAACAGGTGTAGACTTTCAGACAATGTCTTGTCATAAGGCTATTTGACATCACAAGTCTTTATCTCTTTTGACTGAATGGAAAGAAAGCTGGACTTAAAGTAGAGAGAGCAGCACGATCCCTGGCAGACCATTTCTTCAGCTGATTAGTTCGCTCACCAGAGCTAATTGTTGTGTTTACCAGGCTTTAAATTCAGTTTCCTAAGCAGCACATGGAAGGATTTACAGCACAGATCCCCCGAAGACACAGTCCTTTAAAATCTAAGCAGACGTTTCCCTAGCTTTTTATGTTAAAATATGACCCTCTTCTTAAAGGGATACTCCTATTTCTGATTTTATAGTTTCTCTTTTCAAAGAGAAGGCTTCAATTATTTTGTTTTCACATTAATTTAGAAAGTTACAGGTTCTAGAGTCTGCATTTAACAGATTCAAAGCCTTAAGCCAATAGAGTTCATATTTATTTTACCAAAGACCCCATTTGCAGAAATATTTACTAAAAAACTCATGACCACTAAACAGTTATCTGAGTAATAATCTGTATTATTATAACTAAGATAAATGAAACTATAAAAGTAATGTAAAAAGGAAACTGAAGAACCTAAACTGAGTTTTATGTCTTCAAATTAAGGAGGTCAGGGGCAGGGAAAAGACCTGGGAAAGGTCTAGAACCTCTTGCTTCTAACAAGCTGGAGAAGCATATGAAAGGGTATCTTCTGGTTTTTTAAAAAATTATTAATAGGCTTTATTTTTAGAGCAGCATTAGGAAAATTGAATAGAAAGTGTAGAGAGTTCTCATGTATCCTCTCGTGCCTCACCCCCAGTGTCTCCTATTAGTAACATCTTACATTAGTGTCGTGCATTTGTTAAAATTGGTGAGCCAATATTGATGTATTATTATTAGCTACAGCCCATAGTTTACATTGGGGTCCACTCTTTGTGTTGTACAGTCTGTGGGTTTTTGACAAATGCATAATGACATGCAGCCATCATTATAGTATCATACAGAATAGTTTCCCTACCCTAAAAATCCTCTGTGCTTCACCTACTCATCCTTCCCCTCCCCACATTCCCTCCAGCTCCCTGATAAGCACCAACTTTTTCACTGTCTCCATAGTTTTCCATAATGTCACATGGTTGGAATTATATAGTATGTAGTCTTTTCAGATTGGCTTCTTTCACTTAGCAAGATGCATTAAGATTCTTCCATGTCTTTTCATGTCTTGATCACTCATTTCTTTTAATTGCTGAATAATATTTCACTGTATGAATCTACCATGATTTGTTGATCCATTCACCATTAAAGGACATCTTAGTTGTTCCCAAATTCTGGCAATTATAAATAAAACACTTGTGTGCAAGTTTTTTTGTGGCTATGTTTTAAGCTCATTTGGGTAAACAAAAAGAGCACAACTGGTGGATTGTATGGTAAAAGTATGTTCAGTTTTATAAGAAACTGCTAAACTGTCTTCCAAAGTGATTGTATCATTTTGCATTCCCACCAGCAGTGAATGAGAGCTCCTCCACACTCGTGCCAGCATTGGATGTTGTCANGGTTTTTGACAAATGCATAATGACATGCAGCCATCATTATAGTATCATACAGAATAGTTTCACTGCCCTAAAAATCCTCTGTGCTTCACCTACTCATCCTTCCCCTCCCCACACTCCCTCCAGCTCCCTGATAAGCACCAACTTTTTCACTGTCTCCATAGTTTTCCATAATGTCACATGGTTGGAATTATATAGTATGTAGTCTTTTCAGATTGGCTTCTTTCACTTAGCAATATGCATTAAGATTCTTCCATGTCTTTTCGTGTCTTGATCACTCATTTCTTTTAATTGCTGAATAATATTTCACTGTATGAATGTACCATGATTTGTTGATCCATTCACCGTTGAAGGACATCTTAGTTGTTCCCAAGTTCTGGCAATTATAAATAAACAATTGTGTGCAATTATAAATAAACATTGTGGCTGTGTTTTCAGCTCATCTGGGTAAACAAAAGGAGCACGACTGGTGGGTTGTATGGTAAAAGTATGTTCAGTTTTATAAGAAACTGCTAAACTGTCTTCCAAAGAGATTGTATCATTCTGCATTCCCACCAGCAGTGAATGAGAGCTCCTCCACACTCGTGCCAGCATTGGATGTTGTCAGTGCTTGGGATTTTAGCCTTTCTAATAGGTGTGCAGTAGTACCCTACTGTTAGTTCAATTTGCAGTCCACTGACATATGATGTTGAACATCTTTTTATACGTTTGTTCGCCATCTGTATATCTCCTTTGGTGAAGTGCCTGTTTAGGTCATTGGCCCATTTTTAAACTGGTTGTTTGTTTTCTTACTGTTGAGTTTTAGATCTTCTTTGATTTCTTTCATCAGAGTTTTGTTGTTTTCCTCATATAGATGTTAAACGTATTTTGTTAGATTTATACCTAAGTATATCTTTTTTTGTTTGATGCTAATATAAATGGTATTGTGTTCTTAATTTAAAACTCCAATTGATCATTGCTAGTGTATAATCAAGCAATTAACTTTTGTGTACTAACCTTGTATCCTGCAACCTTGCTATAGTTGCTTATTAGTTCCAGAAGTTTCAGATTTCTTACACAGGTACTCGTGTCATTTGTGAACAAGACAGTTTTATTTCTTACTTCCCAATCATATATCTTTTATTTCCTTTTCTTGTATTACCACATTAGCTAAGACTTCCAGTATGATGTCAAATATGAATGGTGAAAGGGGAAATTCTTGCCTTGTTCCTAATCGTAGCAGGAAAGCATCTAGTTTCTTACCATTAAATATGATGGTAGCTGTAGCATTTTTGTAGATGCCTTTATCAAGTTAAGGAAGTTTCTTTCTGTTCCTAGTCTGCTGAGGTTTTATTTTTTTGCTGTTTTTGTTTTTATCATGAATGAGTGTTGGATTTTGTCAAATGTATTTTCTGCATCTATTGATGTGATCATCTGATTTCTCTTCATTAGCCTGTTTATGAGATGGATAGCATTAATTGATTTTTGAACACTGAACCAGTCTTGCATACCTGGAATAAATCACACTTGATTTATTGTGTTGTGATCGTTTTGTACAACTGTGATTGTATAATTCTTTTTATGTGCTCTTGGATTTGATTTGCTAATATTTTCTAGAGGATTTTGCATCTATCTTCATGAGAGGCATTGGTCCACAGTTTTACTTTCTTGTGATGTCTTTGTTAGGATAATGCTGGCTTCATTGAATGAGTTAGGAAACAATGCCTCTAATTCTATTTTCTGGAAGAGACTGTAGAGAATTAGTTTAATTTCTTTCTTAAATGTTTGGTAGAATCACCAGTGATACAAATTTGCTGGGTGCTTTCTGTTTTGGAAGGATATTAACTATTGATGGATCTTTTTAAATAGATTTAAGCCTATTTAAATTGCTCATTTCTTTTCTGTGTGTTTTGGTAGATTGTGTCTTTTAAGAAATTTATTCATTACATCTAGATTATTCAAATTTTTGAGCATAGAGATGCTCATAATATTCCTTTATTATCCTTTTAATGTCCATGGTATCATTAGTGATGGCCCCTATTTCATTTCTGGTATTATTCATTTTCATTGTCTCCTTTCTTCTTAAATAATCTGGCTAGAGTTTTATGATTTTATCGATCTTTTAATAGAAACAGCTTTTGCCTTTGTTAATTTTCTCTATTGATTTCCTACTTTCAATTTCACAATTTCTGCACCAGTTTTTATTATATCTTTTCTTCTCCTTACTTTGGATTTGATTTGTCCTTCCTTTCCTGGTTTCCTAAGGTAGAAATTTAGGTTATTAACTTTAGATCTTTGTTTTCTAATATAGTATTCAAGTTCTATAATTGTTCTGTAAGCATGCTTTCATCACATCACACACATTTCAACAAGTTGTATTGTCACATTTATTTAGTGTAAAATATTTTTTTTTATTCTGTTGAAGCTTCTTTTATGACCCATATGTTATTTACAAGTGTGTTATGTGATCCTAAAGTATACTGGAGTTTTCCAACTATCTTTCTGTTATTAATTTGTAAATTAGATTTATTGTGATCTAGAGCATACTTTATATGATCTATATTCTTTTAAATTGGTTAAGGTATATTTTATAGCCCAGAATGTGCTCTATCTTGGTGAATGTTCATCAGGAGTTTGAGAAGAATGTGTACTCTTCTGTTATCAGATGAAGTGTTCTATAAACACTTCAGTTAGATCTAGTTCAGTTAGATCCAGTTGAGAGGAAGCATGCCAATGGACCATAGCAGCTGCAGGCAGCCACTTGCCCAACTGGCAGATGGCAGGAAATGTGCCTGGGGAACTCAGCAGCCATGGGCATGCCCACTACTCCTGAAGACACTGCTGCCACTTGGGTGGTCTACTATGGCAACCACAACAGCCACTTCTACCACAGGAGTGTCTCACCACCATAATAGGAGCCACCACTGCCTTGCAGGTGGCCCACAGACCACTCAACTGCACTGACACAAGGAGAGTCACTACTGGAGACAGAGAAAGAGCTGAGCAATTTCAGACCCATCGCCCAGTGACCTGACCCACAGGGGGAATTACTCTGCCACACATGGTAGCATACCTAGGGGTGGGAGATACATGTGCAGCCCACACAACTGCCGTGAACCAGGGAAAGACACATGCATAAACCCCTGAGAATGCAGAAATCAGTATACCAAAATAAAATAAGGAAGAAAATCCCCAATCACCACCAAACTATCCCCCAACTGGAGCAAGCAAGGATCCATAAGAATCCCCTGCCTGTAGGAAAGAGGAAAGAGAAACCCCACCCAGGGTCACCCATTCAAACTGAGGAGCTTGAGAATACCTCAGTGCACCCATCAGGGTGATAGGACACTAGCCAAGGTGACAGCAAGCTGTCCAGGGTCACTCACCCAGCCAAAGAGCAACAGGGCACCCAGGTGGTTCTCCCAAGAACTTGAGAGCTTGCCCACATCCCCAATGAACCAACACAGTGTCATTAACCTCAGCAAGGAATCACTAAGTGCCCTAGTGCCAAGGCAACAGAGGCACTCACATGCAACTCCAACACTGAATACAGCTGATACCCACACAGAGACTATACTACTGCATCTATCCAGGATCAATGCTAAAACACCAGACTCAAAGGTCAATATAATACTGAAACACCCTACTCAGTGGTCAATATAAAGTACATCTATAGGAAGAACTTTCTCTCCTCAAAGCCCATTCCAGAGTAATAGAAGAAACAACTACTCTACCAGATGAACAGACATCAACACAGAGATACTAGAAATACAAAAACAAGAAAATATGACACTTCCAAAGGAATTCAATAATTCTCAAGTACCAGACCCCACAGAGCAGGAAACCATTAAAATGATTGAGAAAAAGAATTCCAAAGAACAATCTTAAGGAAACTCAATGAGATACAAGAAGACTCAGATGACACAACAAAATGAGAAGAAGTATCCAGGATATGAAGAAGGAAATTTACAAAGAAACTCACACCTTAGAAAAGAATGTAGCAGAGATTGTGGAACTGAAGGATTCATTCAATGAAATAAAAAATACCACTGAGAGCTTAAGCAGCAGGTTAGAGGAAGCAGAACAAAGAATTTCTGATCTTGAAGATGATCTTTTTGAAATAATCCAGGTGGAAAAAGAAAAAAGAAAGAAAGAAAGAATTTAAAAATGTATAAAATCAAAGAGAGCTAGCAGACAACTTTAAGAATACAAACATCTGAATTGTGGGTCTTTGAGAAGGAAAAGAGAAAGGAAAAGGCTTAGAAAACTTATCTGACAAAATAATAGTGGAAAACTTCCCAGGAATAAGGAGAGACATGGACCTTCAGATCCAAGAGGCCCAAAGATCCCCAAACAGATTCAATCCAAATAGGTCCCCTCAAGGACACATTATAGTCAAAATTCAAAACTCAAAGATAAAAGGAGAATTTTTAAAACAGCAAGAGAAAAGCATCAAGTTACCTGTAAGGGACTGGGCACCATCATACTAACGGTAGACTTCTCTTCAGAAACTCTACAAGCCAGAAGAGAATGGGAAGATATATTCAAAATTATAAAAGAAAAAAAAATACCAGCCAAAAATACTCTACCCAGCAAGGCTATACTTAAGAAATGAGGGAGAAATAATGCACTCCTCAGATAAACAAAAACTGAAGGAGTTCAACACCACCACCACATGACCAACCCTACAAGAAATCCTGCATCTGGAATTCAAAAAAGAATAATCACTACCATGAATACACAGAAAGAACAAAACACTGATAGAACAAAAATGCAAATGAGAAAGAGAAAGTAACTATATCTTATCATCGTATTCACCAACACTGAAGAAAAACAGTTAAAGGAGAGGAAAGGAACAAAAGATATTTAAAACATCCAAACGAAAATTGAGAAAATACTGGGAATAAGACAATATCTTTCTATAAAAACCCTAAATGTAAATGGATTAAATCCCCTATTCAAAAGACACAGACTGACTGATTGGATTAAAAAGTTAGATCCAATTATATGCTGTCTTCAGGAGGCTCACCACACCTGTAAAGACACATACAGGCTAATGGTGAAGAGATGGAAAAAGACATTCATGCAAATGGAAATCAAAAAAGAATAGGAGTAGCTATTCTAATATCTGATAAAACAGACTTTAAAGTAAAACCCATAAAAAGAGACCCGAAAGGCCATCATATAATGATAAAGGGACCCACAAAGCAAGAAACATAACAATCATAAATATATATGCACCAAACTCTGGAGCACCCAGATTTATAAAGAAGACAAAAACACTACTAGACCTAAGGGAAGAGATAGACTGAACCCAATATGATAATAGTTAGGGACCGGAACACCCCTCTCTCAGCACTGGACAGATCACTTAGGCAACAAATCAGCAGAGAAACACAGAATTTAAACTACACTGTAGAACATTTGGATCTGGCAGATATCTACAGAACATTCCATCTAAGTACTATGGAACTTCACATCAGCACATGTAACTTCTCATTAGCACATGGAACATTCTACAGAATAGACCACATGTTAGGTGACAAATCAAGTTGTAAAATATTGAAATCATTTCAAGTATCATTTCCTACCAAAATGGATTAAAACTAGAAATCAATAAGAAGCAAAACTCTGAAAACTATACAAATACATAGAGATTAAACAACATGCTCCTGTCATAACCTATGGGTCCAAGAAGAAACTAAATGGGAAATTTCTTGAAACTAATAAAGACACATCATACTGAAACCTGTGGGATACTACAAAAGCAGTATCAAGAGGGAAGTTTATTGCAGTAGACACTTGCATCAAAAGAACAGAAATTGTCCCCACCCATGAGAGGGCTGACTTTCTGACCCCCAGGCAGTGAGGCAACAGCGCTGAACCAGCACCCACCACAGGATCCAGGCCAGGTGACTCCCCAACCCTGAGAGGCCAGACTTGCCAAGCCTCAGGCCCCAAGACAGCAGTGCCTAACCAGCACCCCCAGTGTAATCCAGGCCAAGTGAATATGTGCTCTGAGAGGGCTGTCCCCAGGTCCCAAGGCAGCAACAGGCAGCTGAGCATCAGCAGAACTCCCTGTCACTGCTGCAGATACCAGAGTGGATTGGGTAGACTGAAAGTCTTGACCACAATGAGTAAACAACAATGGAGATATACTAGAGATATGAAAAACCAAGAAAGTACAACAAAGGAATGTAATAACTCTCAAGTTCTAGATCTTGTATTACAGGAAGTCCTTGAAATGACTGACAAGGAATTTAGAGCAACAATTCTAAGGAAACTAAATGAGATACAAGAAGACTCAGTTACACAACACAATGAGATGAGAAAAGTATACAGGACCCGATAGAAGAAATATACAAAGAAATCAATACCCTGAAAAAGAATGTAGCAGAGATTGTAGAACTGAAGGATTCACTCAATGAAATAAAAAAATACAACAGAGAGCTTGACCAGCAGGCTAGAACAAGCAGAAGAAAGAATTTCTGACCTTGAAGATGGCCTGTTCAAAATAACACAAGCAGACAAAAAAAAAAAAAAAAGAATTTAAAAACGTGAAGGAAGTCTAAGAGAGTTCCAGACAACATTAAGTGCTCAAATATCTGAATCATGGGTATTCCAGAGGGGTAGAAAAAAGGAAATGGCATTGAAAACTTATTCAATGAAATCATAGCAGAAAACTTCCCAGGTAGAGGGAGAGATACAGATCTTCATTCAGGAGACTCAAAGATGCCTAAACACACTCAATGCAAAACGGTCCTCTCCAAGATGCGTTATAGTCAAATTGGCAAAACTCAAAGGCAAACAGAAAATCTTAAAAGCCGTAAGAGAGAAGAATCAAGTCATCTATAAGGGAGCCCCTATCAGGCTAACATCAGACTTTTCATCAGAAACCCTAAAAGCCAGAAGAGAATGGGATGATATATTCAAAGTACTAAAGGAAAAATATTGCCAGCCGAGAATACTTTACACAGCAAGGCTATCCTTCTAAAATGAAGGACAAATAGTATATTTACTAGACAAACAAAAATTGTGGAAGTTCACTATCAGACTACCAGCCTTACAAGAAATTCTCAAGGGAGAACTGAGTCTGGGACTGGAAAAACAACGATCACTACCATGAATACTCAAGAAAGAACAAAACTCACCAGAAAAAAAACGCCAACAATAAAGAGAGAAAAAGTTTATGCACCATCCTAAAAAATCCAATGAACACAGAAGACAAACAGTAAATCAGGAAGGAACAAAAGTTATTTAAAACATCCAAACAAAAATCAATAAAATGCCATTTTCAATAATATCTATTAATGTAAAAGGATTAAACTTCCCACTCAAAAGATACAAACTGACTGATTAGATTAAAAAGATAGACCCAACAATATTCTGCCTTCAAGAGACTCACCTCACCTGTAAAGACAAACATAGACTAAGAGTGAAAGGATGGAAAAAGATATACCATGCAAATAGAAACAAAAAATGAGCTGGAGTAGCTATTCTTATATCAGATAAAATAGACTTTAAACCAAAAACATAAAAAGAGAAAAAGATGGCCACTCTTTATTTATTTATTATTTATTTATTTATTTATCTATCTATTTATTTATCTCTTTATCTATTTATTTATTTATTTATTTATTACAAATATTCATGATATACAAAGCTGATTGCCCCCCCACACCCATGATGTGAGGGCCAGATTCATACTGGGGGCATACCCATTACCAGAGTTACTTTTGTACCCTTTGTCACCTCCAAATTCCAATTATCCCCCAACCTCCTTCCCTCCCTCTCCCCTACACTCCAATTTGTAGCCCTAGGAATTTTCCTTCCCTCTGTTGGATCACAGCACTATTGTGGTCTTTCTTTCCTGCTTTCCTTTCTCTCTTAGCTCCCACATATGAGTCAGCACATGTGGTATTTATCCCTCTGTGCTTTGCTTGTTTCACTCAACATAAGTTTCTCCAGGTCCATCCTTGTTGTTGCAAATGGGAGTATTTCATTCTTTTTTATGGCAGAGTAGTATTCCATAATGGATATATACCACAGTTTCCTTTTCCAGTCATTTGTTGATGGACATTTAGGTTGGTTCCATATCTTGGCTATTGTAAACAGAGCTGCAATAAACACGGGAGTGCAGGTATCTCTTTGACATGATGATTTCCATTCCTCTGGATATATACCCAGCAGAGGGATTGATAGATCATATAGAAGATCTATCTGTAGTTATTTGAGACACTTCCAAATTGTTTTCCAAAGTGGTTGTACCAATTTACAGTCCCACCAACAGTGCAGTAGTATTCCCTTCTCTCCACACCCTCGCCAGCAATTTGTTATTCACTGTCTTTTTGATTATAGCCAGTCTAACTGGACTGAGGTGGTATCTCAATGTGGTTTTAATTTGCATTTCCCTGATGACTAGTGATGTTGAGCATTTTTTCATGTATCTGTCGGCCATTTGTATGTCTTCTGTTGAAAAATGTCTATTCAGTTCCTTTGCCCATTTTTTAATTGGGTCATTAATTTTTTTACTATATAATTGTTTGAGTTCTATGTATATTCTGGATACATCACATCAACAAGCTCAAGGACAAAGACCATATGATTATTGCAATAGATGCTGAAAAACATTTGACAAAATCCAACATTCCTTCATGATAAAGATGGTTACTCTATAATGATAAAAGGCTCTGTCCAACAAGAAGGCATAACAGTCATAAATATACATACACTTAACATCAGAGCAGCCAGACTTATAAAGCAAACACTATTAGACCTAAAGAAAGAGACAGACACTAATACCATAATAGTAGGGGACCTGAACACCACACTTTCAACATTGGGTAGATCATCTAGGCAAAAATCAACATAGAAACATAAGATCTAAACAAAACTTTAGAGTAATTGGACTTGGCAGTGGCAGATATCTACAAAACATTTCTTTCCACAACCTCAGAATGTTCATTCTTCTCATCGGCACATGGAACATTATCTAGAATAGACCACATGTAGGTCACAAATCAAAAAAATTGGAATTATTCCACGTACTTTTTCAGACCACAATGGATTAAAACTAGAAATTAATAACAAACAAAGCTCTGGAAACTATACAAATACATGGAAATTAAACAACATTCTACTTAAAGAAATATGGGTGAAAGAAGAGATTAAACAGGAAATCAAATAAATTATTGAAACTAAGGAAAATAATGACACATCATAACAAAACCTGTGGGATACTGCAAAAGCAGTGCTAAGGGGGAAATTCATCGCATTAAATGCTTTCTTCAGAAGAATGGAAAGATGGCAAGCAAACAACCTAACACTTCACCTTAAAGAATTAGAAAAACAAGAACAATCCAAACCAAAAGTTAGTAGATGTAAAGAAATAATTAAGATCAGAGCAGAACTAAATGAAACAGACATCTGAAAAATGATACAAAAGATCAATGAAACAAAAAGTTGGTTTTTTGAAAAGATAAATAAAATTGACAAACCATTAGCAAGGCTAACTAAAAAAAGAGAGAAAAGACCCAAATAACAAAAATTAGAAATGAAAAAGATGATATTCCAACCAATATCTCAGAAATCCAAGGAATCATTAGAGACTACTATAAACAACCACACACCAACAAATTTGAAAATCTGGAGGAAATGGATAAATTTCTGGACACATAAAAATGACAAAGACTGAGCCAAGAAGACATAGAAAATCTGAACAGACCAATAACGATCAAAAAGATTGAAGCTATCAGCAGTCTCCCAATAAAGAAAAGCCCAGGACTGGATGGCTTCACTTCAGAATTCTACCAAATCTTTAAAGAAGAATTAATACCAATTCTCTACAAACTATTTCAAAAACTGAAACAGAGGCCATTCTCCCAAACTCATTTTATAAGGCAAACATCACCTTGATATCAAAACCAGACAAAGTTACAACAACAACAACAAAAAGAAAACTGCAGGCCAATATCTTTGATGAATATGGGTACAAAAATCCTCAATAAAATACTAGTTAATAGAATACAGCAACATATACATAAAATTATACATGATGATCAAGTGGGATTCATCCCAGGGATGCAAGGTTGGTTCAACATAGGCAAATCAATAAATGTGATTTATCACATTAACAAAATCAAAGACAATAACTACACAATCATCTCTATAGATGCTGAAAAAGCACTTCACAAAATTCAATATTAGTTCTTGATAAAAACTCTCTATAAATTATGTATAGAAGGAAAGTATCACAACACAATTAAAGCCATATACGACAAATCCACAGCCAATATCATCCTCAATGGGGAAAAGTTGAAAGCTTTTCCCTTAAGGTAAAGAAGAAGACAAGGATGCCCACTCTCACCACTCCTATTCAACATAGTGCTGGAAGCACTAGCCAGAGCAATCACGGAAGAGAAGGAAATAAAGGGAATCCAGATTGGTAAAGATGAAGTCAAACTGTCCCTGTTTGCAGATGATATGATTCTATATATAAATCAGCCTAGAGACTCTACAAAAAACCTCTCAGAGTTAATAAAAGATTTCAGTCAGGTCACAGGATACAAAACCAACATGCAAAGGTCAGTAACATTTCTATACTACAACAATGAACTAGCAGAAAAAGATATCAAGAAAGCTACTCCATTTACAGTAGTCACCAAAAAAATAGAATACCTAGGAATAAAGTTAACCAAAGATGCGAAAAATCTCTATGATGAGAACTACAAACCACTGCTGAGAGAAATTAAAGAGTACACAAGAAAATGGAACAATATCACATGCTCCTGTATTGGAAGAATGAATATGGTGAAAATGTCCATATCACCCAAAGTGATCTACAGATTCAATGCAATTCCCATCAAAATTCCAATGACATTTTTCTCAGAAACAGAAAAAACAATCCTGACATTCGTACTGAACAACAAAAGACTGTGAATAGACAAAGCAATCCTGAGAAGAAAAAAAAAGCCAGAGGCATAACACTACCTGACTTTAAAGTATGCTACAAAGTTATACTAACCAAAACAGCATGGTACTGGCATTAAAAACAGACATACGGACCAATGGAACAGAATAGAGAATCCAGAAATGAACCCATACACCTACAACCACCTGATCCTCAATAAAGGCACCAAGTCTGCACACTGAGGAAGAGACTGCCTCTTCAGTAAATGGTGCTGGGAAAATTGGACATTCATATTAGGAGAATGTAACTAGACCCATACCTCTCACCATATATGAAAATCAACTCAAAATGGATTAAAGAATTAAATATACATCCTGAAACAATAAAACTCTTTAAGAAAACATAGGGCAAACACTCCAGGAAGTAGGATTGGGCACAGACTTCATGAATATGACCCCAAAAGCACGGGAAACCAAAGGAAAAATAAACAAATGGGACTATATCAAACTAAAAAGCTTCTGTACAGCAAAGAAACAATTAACAGAGTGAAAAGACAACCAACAGAGTGGGAGAAAATATTTGCAAAATATACATCTGACAAAGGATTAATATCCAGAATATACAAGGAACTCAAACAACTTTACAGCAAAAAAACAAGGAACCCAATTAAAAAATGGGCAAAGGAGCTAAATAGACATTTCTCAAACAAAGATATACAAATGGCCAAATGACACATGAAACAATGTTCGATATCACTCATCATTCTGGAAATGCAAATCAAAACCACTTTGAGATACCATCTCACTCCAGTCAGGATGGCTAATATCCAAAAGACTGAGAATGATAAATGCTGGCAAGGCTGCAGAGAAAAAGGAACTTATACACTGTTGGTGGGACTGCAAAATGGTGCAGCCTTTATGGAAAATGTTATGGAGGTTCCTAAGACAATGACAGATAGATCTACCATATGACCCAGCTTCCACTGCTGGGAATATACCCAGAGGAATGGATATCATCATGTCAAAGGGATACCTGTGCTCCCATGTTTTTTGCAGCACTATTTACAATAGCCAAGAGTTGAAACCAGCCCAAATATCCATCATCAGATGAGTGGATAAGGAAATTGTGGTATATCTACACAATGGAATGCTACTCTGCTAAAAAAAAAAAATAGTGAAATACTACCATTTGCAACAACATGGATGGACTTAGAGAAAATTATATTGAGTGAAATAAGCCAGGCACAGAAAGAGAAATACTGCATGCTTTCACTTATTTGTGGGAGCTAAAATGAATAAATAAATAAATAAACAAACAAATAACTGGGGGGTGGGGGAGAGGACACAACAATCACAACAATTCCTTGAACTTGTTAAGACAAGTGAGCAAATATGATGTTGATGGCAGGCAGAGAGAGCAAGGAGGAAAAGGAGGAATTAGTAAAGGGACATGAAAATCAACTACATTGCAAATTGACAAATTTTTTTTTTGTCCTTTTTTTTTTGAGACCGGCCGCACCGCGCTCAGCCAGTGAGCGC
>NW_007729891.1:195552-197407 GCF_000696425.1 Galeopterus variegatus
ATGAGAGAAAGAAAGGACCACTCTGACTATTTCGAACCCCACGCACTTCAAGGCTGGAGCTGGTGAGCACACAGAGCAGGAGCTGGCAAAAGCCATAGCCGTGCCCTTTGGAAGAAGTTGCCTGGAGGCAGCAGGGAAGAAGAGGGCTTTGGTGGCCCCTAGGCCAGCAAGATCACTAACAGGGTTCCCATGGACCCACATAGGAGTGAGGAGCCATGACAACCAAAAAGAAGGAACCACTTAGAGGCCAGTGAGTCATCGCAAGGGACTGGCACATGTCCCATCCCATGGGGAGTATTTGGAACATGAGTGGTAGGGGAGACAGTCCCACTGGGGGAAAACTGGGGCATAGCATGGACAGCTGATCTGCTCCCCAATGAGTGCAGGACCATTCAGTGGAGACTGGTCAGGAATATAGAATTGTATGTGGTGCAGTTTGCTGAAAAGACTCAGGCCCAGACCAGAGTTTCTACACAACCCAATTGTACCAGATCTCATGAGACCTGGAAGTACCTATAAAGCCAACCATTAAAACCTGAGCTGCACAAAAAGCCTTCCCCAGGGAATCAGCAGCAAAGCAACATTTAGCTCAACCACAGGGCTCAAGTGCTGGTCCCCACAGGAAGTTCCCCCATTTCAGAAGTAAGCAAAGTTCAACAAATTAGTTCCAAGGCAGAGTTTGAGTGGTAGGAACAGCAAATAATCCAACGTAACAGAACTTTAATAAAAAATGTAATACCCACAGATCAGAGACAAAGTTTGTTATTAACTAGCAAAGGTCTCATATCACCAAAGAACACCTGTAAAACCTAGAAGGACCAAAAGTCCTCTGGGCTACCAAGCCAGGGATGGGGGAGGACTGGGGGCCTCAACCACGCCCCCAACACCTGCAGCCAGCCCAGCAATGACCACCGAGGCACTGCAGGAAGCACCTGAGGCTCCCAAGCCGAGGTGGTGGGGGGGCCGTCAAGCNGGCCCTTAATTGACAAATTTTAAAAAATAAATAAAAATAAACGAAAGAAAAACAAATGAACACATAAACATAAAAAAAGAATAGAAAGATTTCAAATAAATAACAAACCTCAAAGAACTAGAAAAACAAGAACAATCTAATCCCAAAATTATTAGATGGAAAGTAATAATCAAGATCAGAGCAGAACTAAATGAAATAGAGATCCAAAAAATGATACAAAGATCAATGAAACAAAAAGTTGGTGTTTTGAGAAGATAAACAAAATAGACAAACCATTAGCTAGATTAACTAAAAAAGAGAGAGAAGATCCAAATAACAGAAATCAGATATGAAGGAGATATTACAAACGACACCACAGACATAAAAAGAATCATTAGAGACTATTTTAAACTATATGCTAATGGTAGGGCTGAGGGGAGGAGGGTTAGGGTGGGGACTGTCCCCCATAGCGGCAGCACTGCTGGGGCTGCTCTGTTGTTGCCATACAGTCCCGCTCAGGCCCACCATCACATGGGTGCATAGGCAGGCCAACTACCAGAGGGACCCTGAAAGTGCTGGACCATCAGGTAGCCAGCTGGAGCAGGAGCCCATTCAGAAAGCCAGGCTCCACCTCACCAGATGCTCCATCCTGAGGAGATGATGAGAAAAGGGAGGACGAGGCTGAAGACACAGTGTGGGATAGATGGTCCCCAGTATCAATCTCTCCCCAAAATCAACCAGTTTACAACTATTAAAAAGCAATGACAGCCAAGCTGGGTCTGATAGCGATCATGGGAAAAGGAGAGACCTACAGAGTTTATGAAGGCAGGAGAGAAGCCACGATGAGAGAAAGAAAGGACCACTCTGACTATTTCGAACCCCACGCACTTCAAGGCTGGAGCT
>NW_007729891.1:198747-204021 GCF_000696425.1 Galeopterus variegatus
CACGCCCCCAACACCTGCAGCCAGCCCAGCAATGACCACCAAGGCACTGCAGGAAGCACCTGAGGCTCCCAAGCCGAGGTGGTGGGGGGGCCGTCAAGCCGCTGCTGGAAGTGCCCCAGGCTCCTGAGCTGGGGCAGTGCGTGGTGAGGGCTTTGGCCACACCCCACCTGACATCTGCACCCAGCCTAGCAATGACCAAGCCACTGCTGGAAGCCCCGGTCTTCCTTGCAGGAATGAGGGGGTGCCACAGGCCTCAACCGTACCCCTTCTCCTTCCTCCTTCTCCCATCCTGTTTCCTTCCCCCTTTCCTTCTCCCCCTGCCCCAACTGCTCTGCAGCATCTTAGAATGTAAAAAATAAATAATATTTATAACAAATAAACTTAAAGCAATAAAATAAAATTATTGCAGTGTCACAAAATAAGTAAATAAACTATATGCTAACAAATTTGAAAGACTGGAGGAAATGCATAAATTTCTGGACACATACAGTCAAGACTGAGCCAAGATGAAATAGAAAATCTGAACAGACCAATAAGAAGCAATGAGATTTAAGCAGTAAACAGCAGCCTACCAACAAAGAAAAAACCAGGAACAGATGGTTAATTCTGTTGAATTCTACCAAACCTTCAAAGAGGAATTAATAATACCAGCTTTCTTCAAACTATTCCAAAAAATTGAAACAGAGGCCATTCACCCAAACTCATTTTATTATGCCAGGATCACCCTGATACCAAAACCAGACAAAGATATAAAAAACAAATCAAAACAAAAAAAAAGAGAAATAAAGAAAGAAAACTACAGACCAATATCTCTAATGAACATAGATATAAAAATCCTTAATATTATATTAGCAAACAGAATACAGCAACACATCCAAAAAATTACATGCCATGATCAAATGGGATTCTTCCCAGAGATACAAGGATTGTTCAACAAATGCAAGTCAATAAATGTGATACATCACATCAACAAAATCAAGGACCAAAACCATATGATTTTCTCAATAGATGTAGGAAAAGCATTTAGAAGGATTTAACATCCCTTCATGATAAAGGCTTTTAGTAAATTAGCTATAGATGGGAAGTATCTCAACACAATAAAAGCCACATAGGAAAATCCCACTGCCAACATCATCCTGAACAGGGAAAAGCTGAAAGCTTTTCATTATTATTAGCATGATATATCTTTCTCCATTCCTTTACTTTTTATCTCTATGTGCCTTTATATGTAAAGTTGATTTCTTGTAAACAACTTAAAGTTGGTCATGTGTTTTTATTCATTCTGATGGTACCTGTCTTTTAATTGGTTATTTAGACCACTGACATTTACAGTGATTACTGACAAAGTTGGTTTTATGTCTACTATATTCATTACTGTTTACTATTCATTGCCCTTGGGTTTTCTTTCTTTTTTTGTCTGTTGTTTTTTTCTCTTAGATAAGTTAAGAATAATAAAAATAAAATATTTTATTTCACCTTCATTTATACCTTCTCTAATGCTCTTCCTTTCTTCACGTGTATCCAAGTTTATGGCATATGTAATTTTCTTTCACTCTGAAGAAGTTTGTTTAACATTTCTTGCAAGGCAGGTCTACTGGCAATATTCTAATATTTGCTTATCTAGGTCAGTGTCTTTTTCTTGCAACACTGAACTATACACTCTCTCCACTTTTTTCTTGTTGGCACACGTTCTGAAGGGAAGTCTGATCCTTTCTTTTTTTCTCCATCTGGTGTTTATATATGTATATATATATATATAGTATAATATTGTTTTTCTCTTTTTAAAATTAACACAAATAGCCTAGACTGTCCAGATCATCCTGCAACATACTAGCCAGTGTTAGTTTTCAATGTATCTGTGTTAATATGTGCAGCTCAAATTAATTCATTTTTCACTGCTAAAGGTATATTTTTGACTGTATGAATACTTTCCAATTTATTTATGTATTCCTCTATTGATAGGCAGTTAGATTTCCTAAGGCTTTTCTATTATAAAAGATGCTCCCAAAATACCCTTGAGTATGTTCCTTTCTCCACAGATGTGGGAGTTTCTCTTGGAGTACCTAGAAATGAAGTTTCTGGGTCATATGGCAGGTGTACATATTTTTAACTTCACCTAATGATGCTAAATTGTATTTTGTAGTGGTTGTGCGTAATTACAACCCCAGTAGTGGTGATGAAAGTTTCTATTTCTCTACCCACGCTTAGTAAAGTCACATACTTTAAATTTCACCAATCTAAATGGAGTGAGATGACATTTGCATTTCACTGATTACTAGTAAAGTTGTACATCTTTATAGGTCTGTTGGTTATTAGTGTTTTTTCTTCTGTGAATTGCCTGCCTGCTTTCTTATTTTTCTTTTGGGTTGTTCATCTTTTTAATTGATACTTGATATGAATTCTTTGTTCCTTGTTAACATTGCATATATTTTCTCCTAATCTGTAGTTTTGGCATTTAATGTTTTTTATATATTTGTCATATGACAGTTTTTCAAATGAAGTCAAATTTGTCAGTCTCTTCCTTCTTACTTTACATTTTCATGTCTTCTTTAAGACATCATCATTGGCCCCCTGACATCCGCATTCAGCCCAGCAATGACCACCCGGGCATCGCCGGAGGCGCCCCAGGCTCCCAAGCCAGGATGGTGGGGGCCTAGGGCCTCAGCCATGCCCCTCAATGTCCATATCTAGCTCAGCAACAACCACCAGGCCATTACCAGAAGCAGTCCAGGCTCTCAAGCCAGAGCAGTGAGGGGCCAAGAGCCTCAGCCATGCCCCCTGACATCTACATGCAGCCCAGCAATGATCACCAGGACACCACTGGAAGTGTCCCAGACTCCCAAGCCAGGGTGGGGGTGCCAAAGCCTCATCCAGGCCCCACTGATGTCCAATTGCAGGCCAGTGGACCACCAGGATGCTGCTGGAAGCACCCTGGGCTCCCAAGCTGGGGCAGTTGGGGGCTGAGGGCCTCAGCCACACCCCCCAATGTCCACATCCGGCCCAGCAATGACCACCAGGCCATCACCGGCAGCGCCCAGTGCTCAGCCATGCCCCCTGACCTCCACAGTCAGTCCAGCGACAACCACCAGGAGGCTGCCAGAAGTGCCCCGGACACCCAAGCCAGGGTGGTGGAGGACCGAGGGCCTCAGCCACATCCCCTTGATGTGCGCATCCAGCCGAGTGATGACTCCCAGGCCACTGCTGGAAGTGCTCTGAGCTTCTGAGCAGAGGGTATGGGGGATCGAGGGCCTCAACCATGTCCTCCCAACTTCAGCATCCAGCCCAGTGATGACCACCAGGATGCCGCCAAAAGCACTCTGTGCTTCTGAGCTGGTATGGTGGGGGCCGAGGGACTCAGCCACGCACTCCCCATGTCCACTTCCAGCCCAGTGATGACTGACCTGCCACCAGAAGCCCCCTGGGCTCCCCTGCCAGAAAGAGGGGTGTGCCGTGGGCCTTGACCATGCCCCCCTCCTTCCTTCCTCCTCCTCTCACCCTATCTCCCCCTTCACCTCTCCCCCTCCCTCCCAACTGCCCCACAGCACCGTAGAATGTAAAACAATAATAATAATAAATAAATATATTAAATAATAATTTAAAAAAACATCATTCTCGCCCCAGATGCCATATTCTCTTTGATTTTATTCCAATTTTTAAAGTTTGGTTTGTCAAACTTGCTCAGTCTGCATGTCTGACACTCTACTGAGAACTGTTTTGCTCTCTGTGGCACCAACCACAGAATGTTGAGTTGTCATCTGCATGGGAATTCTTTTTTTTTTTTTTTTCTTTTTAATAGAACAGTGATTTGAATCATGGGACAGGAGAAAGGTCAGAGATAGCACTTGGGAATATCCGGGAAAGAGAAATTCTGAATCAAATTTGCTCACAATTGCATATTTTAAATTTCAGCACTTGTTGCAGAATGTTGCATCAGCTATTGCCAAAGGGTATTTTTCCTTGACCCTTTTAACAATTTCATCTGTCCTTTGTCCAACTTAGCCATTAGCTAAGTAGAAATTCTTACCCATTCTCAGAGCAAAACAGAAATACCTTGGTCAAGGGGTGGGCCTTTTCTGGTCAGGAAGTAACTTGAGTTACTCAGGGAGTAACTGAGGCTGACCACAGAAACAGAATAGACGTTCATGGCGCGGTGCCAAGCAGATTATACAAGCTGAGGATCCTGTTTCTGACAGCTGAGATCCTGTTGCTAATGGCACCAAACCATTTAGCCACGTGAATGCTGTCACATCACTGAACTCCTCAGAGTAAAACAACACTTAAGATGAGCAAGAAATGCTGAAGAAGCCTCATGGGATCATTTTTAAAGGGAGGTGATTATGAGAACTCTGCAGTACTTATTCAGGAAAAAGAGGACGAGTGGCCTGTGAACTGGAATTTTAAATGGAGTTTGATTTTGCATAAAGCAGAGAGCTAGAGAATAGTAAAATAATATGAGTAAAATAGTATTTTAAGACATTAATACTGAATATTTCGTCCTTTATTTTCCCTTTGTCTTTCTCTGTTTCCAGACTTGACTGAGTTTACGATTCCACTCAGGGGTGGGGCAGGGTGAAAAACTAGGGTGTCCTGACAAACGTGTCTTCTTGGCTTGGCTTGTATTTCCAAAAAGCTAAGTCCAAAAGGAGGAGAGGATTCATGCATGTCGGATAAACATTTTGGAGAAGTAGAAGTGAATGCAGGGATTGCCGCCACCAGCCCACTGGCCAGAAGAGTGATGGATTCTCCTGGAGCTGAGGGGGGAAGAAATAGAGACATCTGAGGGTCCACAGAGCAGAGAGGCCTCGGTGCTGTTTACCAGCAAATTCTCCAGAAAGATGGTTCAGCTTTGGAAGGAATGCTTCATGGCATGTCCAGGAAGATGGGACCAGGCAGCCAAGGGGTGCAGAAACAGCAGGAGGGTCATGCAGACAAGAGACATGTCTATGGGCCAATGACTGGTGGCCAGGGTGTCCCTTGCCGCCAGTGGTTTAGTGCTGCATTAGACCCTAGTGTCATGGCAGAACCCCAGAGGAAGGAAGGACACATTATGAATGCTGGGATTAAGGAGTTAGAAATTAGGTTGCACAAAAGAAAAATTTGGAAGTTATGTTTCTCTCATTTCTAAGTTTTCCACTGAGTTTTATATCCACCAATCTGTTTTTTCTCAGTCAATCCTTGTACCCCACCTCCCAGAGGCAACCACTATTATGATTTCTAATGGCATAAATTAGTTTTAACTTTTCTAGACTTTCCTATTAAATGGCATCAAATTAT
>NW_007729891.1:204625-209076 GCF_000696425.1 Galeopterus variegatus
TTCTCAGTCAATCCTTGTACCCCACCTCCCAGAGGCAACCACTATTATGATTTCTAATGGCATAAATTAGTTTTAACTTTTCTAGACTTTCCTATTAAATGGCATCAAATTATCTCTTCTCTTTCATGTCTGGCATCTTTTTCACAGCATGTTTTCATTGTTCCTGTTGTTGCATGTATCAGAACTTTGTGGTTTATATTTCATTGTATAGTTATACAACAATTTGTGCATTCTCCTGTTGGTGACCATTTAGTTTATTTCCAGTTTGGGGTTTTAATAAATAAAAAGGCTATGATGATTCATGTGCGTGTCTCTTATTAAGAAAATATANGGTTTTAATAAATAAAAAGGCTATGATGATTCATGTGCGTGTCTCTTATTAAGAAAATATACTTCTAAATAAATCCTGTATTTAAAAAGAAACCATATGAATGACCAAAAAAAGAAAAAACTTGGAATTGAATTACACTGAAATCATTACATACTAAAGCTTGTGGGAATACAATCAAAATAGTGCTTTGAAGGAAGTTGATAGTCAAGATATGCTATAATCTATCACTTACAGCCATAAAGGAAGGCTATAAACTAAAAAATTAATGAATTAGGAATTTAATCCCTGCCATGAGGGAATCACAAGTAACTTATCCTTTGGAAATACAAATATAAGCCAGTACAAAATATATGGAGCATCCATTCTCAGACAAGGCACAGGGGGCTTAAGGAGAAATTGGTGAACAGACAGAAAGTATGATTACATTTTTTTGTGTGTGCGTGACCAGTAAGGGGATCGCAACCCTTGGCTTGGTGTTGCCCGCACCGCGCTCAGCCAGTGAGCGCACCGGCCATCCCTATATAGGATCTGAACCTGCGGCCTCGGCACTCCCAGCACTGCTGCGCTCCCAGAGCCGCACTCAGCTGAGTGAGCCACGGGGTTGGCCCATGATTACATATTGTAATGACAAATAAGGTAATGATCCTAATTTGACCATCACATATTGTACACAAATATTGATAGCCAACTTTGTACCCCACAAATATGTATAATCAATTATTTTCAATAAAAATAAAATAAAATAAAAAAAGAGAAAAAGGAAATACACAAAATGAGCTCAAACTTCATCCTAGCTTTTTGTCTAGGGCACTTTCCAAACTGAAGACCAGAGAAGTGGATTCCAAATAGAAAGAAGTATTATGGCAAGGCAGAAGAAACAGATCTGAATTCAGTGTTGCTAAGGTAGCTGGAATCTGTGGGATGGGCTACTGGAAGGTGGGAATTGCACAAGTAAAGAACTTCAGAGATTTGCATTGAAATCCCCTTGAGACTTCAGGCAAAAACTAAGCCGAATATGTGCAGGCCGAGACTCTGAGGCAGGTGGAGAATAGCTACTGGGCTGCTGTGAGGAGAGAGCAGATTCCAACGGTGGCACGGTTGAGGAGACATTGGAATTCTGAACTGATTTTTAATGGTTTTTAACCACTGTTGTAATTTTATACAGACAATGCTTGGTAGGATTTACCTATTTATCACTTTATTCTCTACCATTCTTTCTTGCATCCCAGGCTGTCCTAGAATTATTTCCTTCTTTTTGAAGAAAATAATTTAAAAATTCCTTTGTAGTAAGTCTCCTAGTAGTAAACTCTCCCATTTTCTAAATTTTTAAATATTTTATTTTACTTTTATTCCTGAATAGCAGCTATGGGGAATGCTGGATTGTAGGTTAAACAGCTTTTCTACACACTTTGTAATTACTATTCCATTGTATTTCAACTTCTATTTTTTCTATTAAGAAGTCTGCTCTCATTTTATCATAATCTGTCTTTTCTCTATAGCTGTTTTTAAGATCTTCTCTTTGCCTTTGGTATTTTGCAGTTCCTCTGCCATGTGTCTAAGCAAGGACTTCTTTTTAGTATCCTGCTTGAGATACACTGTGCTTCCTGGGTCATCCTAGATTCATGTGCTATTTTTTAAGGTTTGCAAAATTTTCAGTCATTATCATTTAAAATATTTTCTCTCTTAAATTTTCTTCACTTTATCCTCTTGGGACACCAATCATTCCTATGTTAGATTTTCTCATTCAACCATCCTTGACTCTTAACCTCTCTTACATATTTTCCATCTTGTTGTCTCTTCTAAGTAAATGCTCATTAAATTCTTCCAATATTCTTCCTCTTTAGTTGTGTCTAATCTGTTGAACATATTCATTATGTTTTGACATCAAGAATTATATATTTCAAGTCTCTTTATGAATTCCTGATATTTCCTTACTATAATCTTTATATCATTAAACACCTCATAGTAACTATTCTGTCCTCTGTTCTGATTACTCTAACATCCACATTTTTAGGGACCTTGAGTTAGCTTTTATTGGTCTGTAATTTCTACTCATAGCTCGTCTTCTCATGTATGTGGTGACTACTCTTTCTAAGGTCATGCTTGATTTTAATTCTTCAAGCATTAAGTGGAGAAACTTTACTCACATGGGAGACTGTTTCTTCATCTGAAGGTAGTTTTTTTCCTCTGGCTCCCCACTGTTCCAATGTTCCTTTGGGAGGACATGCAGTAATTCTTCTCCCAGGTGATGCATTGAATTCATTCAACCAATATTTATTGGGAACCCATTATGTGCCTGGCACAATTCTTGGGATGTAACATAAGAAAACATACTGTAGGTCAGATGTTAAAAAGTGCTTTGGGAAAAAATACAGCAGATTAAGAGTAGGAAGCATGTAGGCTGTTTGGGAGGCTCTTTTGCAATTTTGAACAGGGTGGTTAGGGAAGCTTTCACTGCGAAAATGTCAGTTGAGCAAAGGCTGGAGAAAGATGAGAGAGTCAGGCATATGGATAACAGTGGGATGGGAATTCCAGGTGGGAACAGCAGCAGATGCCAAGGCCTTGAGGTCAAAACACCCCTGGTGTGTTGGTAAAACTACAAAGAGCTCAAGGTGGCTAAAGGGGAGTATAGGGGAGAGTAGTAGGAGATGAGGTAAGGGAGGAGAGTGTCAAATCCTCAGGGCTTGGTAGGCCATTGCAAGAATTTAAGCTTTTGCTTTGCATAAGACAGAAAAGCATTAGAAGTTTTGAGCTAGGCAGTAACATGATCTGACTTAGGATCTAACAGGATCACTCTGGGTTCTGTGTAAAGAATAAATTGTAGTAATGATTGTAGTAATAATCCTGCAAAGCAAGCAGGCTATTTAGAAGGCTATTCCCATACTCCAGGTGAGGGAGGACAGTGGCTTTGACTGTGTAACAGCAGCGGGGTTCACTGGAAGCAATCAGATTCTGGAGATAGTCTGAATGCTGAGCCAACAGGATGTGCTGTTGGACTGGATGTGGAATGGAAGGGATAAAGAGGATTCAAAAGTGGCTGTGAGGGTCTGAGCTACCAACAGGATGGAGTTAACATTCCTTAAGAAGGTAAAGTCTGCCTCTTAAGAAGCAGTGGGGGAGGAGGGAGAATGATAAATTTTGAATATAAGTTTGAGACATTTATTAGATATCCAAATGAAGATGTCAAGTCATTAGTCAGATATATGAAAGTGCAGTTCAGGGAGAGGTCAGGGATGGACACATGAACTGGGAGTCTTCAGCATATTATAGTTAGATCTAAACCCATGGGGCTGGATGGAATTATCTTGTGACTGAATGTAGCTAGGGGGGAAACAGGGATGTAAGGACCAAACTCCTGCACATTTAGAGATAAGCAGGAACAGGTAAAGGAGACAGACTGAGCAGCCATAATGATGAGAGGAAAGCCATGAGAAAGAAGCACAGGAAGCAAGTGGCTTGAACAGGAGCAAGGAATCGACTGCGTCAAATGTGGCTGGAAGGTCACAGATGTTGAGGACTGAGATTCAGTCTGGTTGAAGTGGGTTCAAGAGGAGATGGGAGAAGAGGAACTGGACAGTGAATTTAGATTATTTTTAAATCTTGCTGTGCTTGAAAAGGCAGAAGAAAAATGTAACAGTCTACTAGGAAATGTGGCGTTAAAAAAGATTTGTATGTTTTAAGTAGGTGAAATCATAGCATGTTTTACACTGATGAGAATGATCCAGTAGAGAAGAAGAGGCAAGGGGGAAGGGAGGATTTCTGAAGAGATGTCACTGAGTAGGAAAGAGGAGACCAGCTCCTGTGCGCAGGGGAAGCCATAGCTGGAACACAGACAGTTCATTTGTAATAACAGGACTAGGAGCCGGCCACACAGGTAAAGGTATTGGGACATGTGACGGTGGTAACTTGTGAAAATTTTCCTCTGTTGAGAGTAAAAGCAGCCTCAGGATAAGGAACCACTCTCTTCTCACCAATTTTAAGGACTGTTAACTCTCTAAAACCTTGCACGCATTTGGCTAGATCAAGAGAGAATCTCCCAGCCTGGTTCTGTTAATACCAGGAGCTCTCAAGTGTGATCTAGATACCTCTAGTGACTGGGAGAAGTTACCAGCTATGAGAA
>NW_007729891.1:209893-210319 GCF_000696425.1 Galeopterus variegatus
GGAGCTCTCAAGTGTGATCTAGATACCTCTAGTGACTGGGAGAAGTTACCAGCTATGAGAAAACACAGGGACAGTGGACAGCAGCTCAAGTAGCTGGGGCCAGTGGTAACAGACAATATTGAATGGGTTCTGTGCTTTTATAAGGAAAGATCAGACAGAACTGAAGTAGCACTGGACAATACTTACTGTGGCTCTTGGGGCATTCGAGGTTAATGAGCTGGTTATGAGTAGTATTGCTTCTCTTCTTTTTAATAAAACTTTAACCTGCTACTTTGTCATCAGCACATTTCCAAAAATGTGTTCTATGATCGGGATGTACAAAAGTGTAATTCTTTCACTTTTCTCGTTTGGGCTTGATCCAAAGGAAGCAATATTTTTAAAAAAGGAATTTAGGATATTCAGAGTGCTGTAACATCTGTATTACAA
>NW_007729891.1:210400-214704 GCF_000696425.1 Galeopterus variegatus
AAGCAATATTTTTAAAAAAGGAATTTAGGATATTCAGAGTGCTGTAACATCTGTATTACAAGCGAGACACAGGACTATAATCTAATGTGAAAATAAGCACAGATAACTTTTCATTGGCATTAATAATTTTTAAAAATTCTTTTTTTTTTTCTTTTTTGTGACCGGTAAGGGGATCGCAACCCTTGGCGTGGTGTCGCCCGCACCGCGCTCAGCCAGTCCTATATAGGATCCAAACCCGCGGCGGGAGCGCTGCTGCGCTCCCAAGCGCTGCACTCTCCCGAGTGCACCACGGGGCCGGCCCTAAAAATTCTAATTTATACTTTTACTACTGAAACCATTTTCTCCTTTTGGGAGATAATTCAAATATGATTAAGTAATTTCCACTCTTGTTTCCTCTTGTCTCATTCATTATACTATTTTTTGTACCTACCACAGGATCTGTACATTGTAGGCACTCAGTACATTTTTTTTTTTAATGAATGAGTCCAATTCAGGTTTTAAACTTTTAGGTTTGTTCTTTTTATTTCTTTGCACTTTATTACAATACATCATTTCTTAAATTTTGTTAAATCAAAGGATTTTAAGATTAGCAACATAAAATGAAAGTCTGATTTTACCTGTAGAATGAATTAAGTATTGAAAGTCCAAATCAATTTACATTATCCAATTGATGAACAGATTGATACCTGGTTTATTTGTGATAGTGAATCTAGATTATTCAAGAAAGAAACTCTGAAGAATTGTGACCTGAATTTTTTAGATTGTTTGTCAGAGTGTTTCCCAAAACATAATTTTGTTTTTTCTCCACTAGCTTTTTTATTCAAATAAAACTCTAAACCTCCCAGTTTTTTAGCATTGGAAGGAGAACATCTAGGTGGGGAGGAGCACTGGGTAGGTAACGCAATGCTGCATGCCCCTAGTTTCACCTTTCCCTTGGGGTTCGCTAATTTTAGTTCCCAATACTCACATGTCTCAGGTGACACGTTTCTTCCTCTAATTCTCCACCTTCTCTCATCTAACCTTGAGGGAAAACCTTTTCCTTAATTTGCCATAGTACAATGGAGATGACTGCCATTTTCAAAAGACATTTACTAATGACAGAAATAATTTAAATAAAATAATCACAGAATACTTGAAGCATAAATCAGGTGTAGCTCCTCAGTATATGTTTTTGATTCTGTGATACCAGATTACTGGGACTGACTTCTGGAATGGCAGAGTAAGGACGTCTGAAAATGTGATCGTTCTTACAAGCAGTGAGAACGCTGACAAATATAGTCAAAGTCAACTTTTTCAGAATTCTGGAAATTAGCCAAAGACTTGCAAAAATCTCAGGATGCAAACACAAGATAAACAGCTGAATCTTTGCATAAGTAGTGAACTTTACAGTTTTTAACTTGCCCTAGTCCCATCAACCTCCACCCAGCTTTGCAGTAGACTTGCAGACCAACAGCCTTGCAACTATTGTAGCTATGAAAACCATTAGCCTATAAGCAATAAGAGGGCTTAGAATGGGTTTGTAGTTCCCCAAAAGCCCCATCTCCAGAGACCTGTCACTATTTGACCTGTGTGGCAGCTTCTCTAAAAGTTCTTTTCTCAGTGATTGTCTTTATTTGGTCTGATTCAAAACTGGTTCTGTGAAAACATCTTTATCTCTATCAGCAGCGATTGTTTAACATCACATAGGCCTGAGGGAGAAATACCACTTGTGGTAACAAAAGGCTGACCAAAAACTTAAAAGGAAAAACTAGGGAATGACTGTCCTTACAGGGCTTTAAAAAGTTCTGACATATCTTTGGGGATGTAGAAAACCATAAGCATGTGCAGAGCTGGGAGCACCCTCAGGAATGACCTGGAAAGGTCCTAATCCCTCACCACTGGCTGACTTTGAGGCTTTCTCTGAGCAGTAAATGATAACAGAGTAGTAAACTGCATGCTACAGTGTTGATGGAATGCCCCAACATGCACAAAAAGCCCCTCAGCAAAAGCTGAGAGAAATACTGAATCAGTGCATTTAAGGAAATCTCCATCCTGTTATTAGCTGATCACCAAGGTAACTGAACAGAGACTTCAGTGTCCATGCATGACAGAATAAAGACTTTATATAATAAGTCCAGGAAAATTACTAAACAAACAGTAGCAGCAATAATAACAACAAAAAACCCTGAAAGGGAAGGAGGGAAAGAGGAGTCTGATTTCCCATGTTGCCACATTATATTATTTAAACTGTCATTTTCAACAAAAATTACAAAGCATGCAAAGAAATGCAGGAAAGTAATGCATATACATAGGAGAAAAAGCTGTAAATAGAAGCTGTCCCTGCGAAGCCTAGATCTTAGACTTACTAGAAAAAAGCTTACTAGAAAAACCAGCTATTATAAATATGTTCAAAGAACCCACACAACCAAGCTCAAAGAATTAAAGAAAATATGAGAATGATGTCTACCAAGTACAGAATATCAATTAAAAGATAGAAATTTAAAAATAGAAACAAATATAAATTTTGGAGTTGAAAGTATAATAACTGAAATGAAAATTAAACCAGATGGGCTCCACAGCATCTCAGATGGGCAGAAGAAAAAAATCAGAGAACTTGAAGATAAATCGAGATTAACAGTCTGAGAAATATAAAAAAAATAAAATAAAGAAAAATGAACAGAGCTTCAGAGATCTATAGGATGGCATAAATCATACCAACTTATATATAATAGAAGCCCCAAAAGAAGAGGAGAGGGAGAAAGGGGAAGTGAGTAAATTTGAGTAAATAATGGCTGACTGCTAGATTACCCCAAGCTCCATTTTATTTCTCATTTTATCTCCTTGAAAATATATATTCTTGCCCTAAAAATAGTAGTTTCCTTGATTCCTACCTTTTGGCTTCCAGCTACCTCACTAGACAAACACTAAGAAATACAAAACAACAAAACCTCATAGACATCTTGAATCCTTTAGTATAGTGAAAAGAAAGCCAGTTTTGAAGCATGTTCTCAATTTGAGTTTCATCTCTATCATTAACTAGGTAATCTGGCCCAGTGTACAGGCTTGTTGCCTTTGTCAAAGATCAGATGGTTGTAGGTGTGTGGGTTGATTTCTGGATTCTCTATTCTATTCCATTGATCAGTGTGTCTGTTTTTATGCCAGTACCATACTGTTTTGGTTATTATAGCTTTGTAGTATAGTTTAAAGTCAGGTAGTGTTATGCCTCCAGCTGTATTTTTTTTGTTCAGCTTTGCTTTGGCTATGCATGTCCTTTTGTTATTCCATATAAATGTCTGGATATTTCTTTCCATTTCTGAGAAAAATGTCNTTATAGAGATTTTTCACATCCTTGGTTAACTCAATTCCTAAGTATTTTATGTTTTTGGTGGTACTTGTCTTCTCTAAGCCTCAGTTTCAACTGTTGAAATGCAGATAATAGTATCTTCTTCATAGGATCGTTGTGAAATTAAAAATATATATTTAGTCTCTGGCCCTTAGTGATCAATAATACTTTCCTCTACTATTCCTTTCTTTTGGTTAGCTTATCAACCCAAGAGAGTGGTTTCAAAAAAAGTCAAATTTCTTTAAATAGGAACTAAACTTTGCCAGCTGAACTCAATATCCAAGATCTCACCTCTTACTGGAATGGCGATAATGGGAAGAAAAATTGAGGCAAGGAAGATTGCGCTAGGAGAAGAAGGGAAGAGGACGTCTGTCACCAGAAGCTACAGGGAATGTCAGAGCTATGGGAGGTGCAGAGCTGAGAGTGAAGTGGAGGGATGAGACTAATAAGCTCAAACAATAAAACTGAAGGTGCTAAGAATAGAAATGCCACTATGATGATAAAAGCAGGACCAGTGGTAGGAGGGTAAAGGGCAAGTGGTCCAAGGCAAAGACCTGAAAGAGGCAATGAAGACTTTTCTTTTTAAGTGCTAAAGAGAGGTATTAATTTACTGACTTGACAAAAGTTAACTCTACATTTTTCAATTAGGACACAACTCCCAGACTTCTTGAATCCTCCAGAGAATATGTCTTACATGTTTTGTAATGTTTATTCCATAACTCCTCATTCTGGGTCTTTGTTCTGCATCCAAAGTGATGCACAGTAGTTACAAGGACCCAATGCCAAGGCTGGGGTCCAAATCTCTGAGGTCCACATCCATGTTGTGAGAGGCCCCATTTCCTGTTTTCCATCTTCTACCTGGATTTTCCCAGTAACTCACCTCTACAGCCAAGTCTAAGGCAATGTCAAGTAACTGAGTGTACTTGAAGCCCCAGTCACATGCTGAAGAATAAATCTGGTTGTCTATAAACTGGTGTTTTAT
>NW_007729891.1:215914-217253 GCF_000696425.1 Galeopterus variegatus
TTTTTTTTTTTAATTCAGGCTTTTGATGGGTTGGATGATGCCCACCTACATTGGTGAGGGCAATCTTCTTAGTGCACCAGTTCAAATGCTAGTCTCTTCCAGAAACACCCTCATAGACACATGAAGAAATGATGTTTTACCAGCTCTCTGAGTATCCCTTAACACAGTCAAGTTGACACTGAAAATTAACCATCACAAGTCGCATGACAGGTACCCCCACCACACAGGCTGGCTCCAAGGTTACCCCAGTGAGATAGGAGGGCAGATATGCCAAAGGCTTCTGTGAATGATGTCACCTGGTCTTCAAAGAGAGCCCCCCATGACTCTATCCTCTCTGGATGCCGTGGTATATTAGTATAAACCCTGCAACTATTGCAGCTATTTTGTCACCTGAGAGAAGTCAAAGCCAACACAAAGATGATGTAATCACAGAGAAACGCAGTCAGAGCTGGCCATCAAGCCAGACTCCAATTATGTGAGTGACACGCGTACTCATTAAAATACTTTGAATTGTTTTTGTATCCTTTTTTTCTTGTATTCTGATGCTAATGCATTATTAATTTATTGTAAAAGTAACACGCGTTCATGATAAAAAAGTTAAATCAGCACCAAAGGATGTAAAATTCTGTACCCATCCCCATTTCCCATTTCCTATTTCCACACCTCAGAGGTAAATTCAGTTTGTGGCCTATTGTGTACTATTTCAGAAGGTTTTTTAAATCTACTCACCTATACAAACCTATGTAATGTATAATTCACCTCCCCCATTCCCTCTCTCCTTTTTCTCAAATGCGATCATTTTATACATGTATATCCTTCTACATAGTTCAACTTTCTTTCTCCTTTTAATATCATATTGAACACATTTCCACACAGGTATACTTCATTCTTTTTAACTGCTGCATAATTTTTCAAATTATAAATTAATAATTTGCTGAACTAGTCCTTAATTAATGGCCATTACAATTATTGGTAGATGTTTGCTGCTGTGAACTTCTTTGCATATGTCATTGTGTACTTATGGGAGAAAATTTGAAAGACACATGCTACAGGTTGTGAAAATTTGAAGAATACATCCCACAGCTGCCCATTGCCCACTCCCCCCCTTCTTCTTTGCCAACCACACCCAAATTTTGTGTAGGGTGGCAAGGTGCCCTGCTTCCAATGCTCAGCTTCCTGGACTCCTTTGAACTTGGGATGGCAAGTGACAAAGTGATCAGGTGACAAAGTAATGAGATATAAATGAGTGTAACTGATTTTTCCTTCTAGGAAAGCTTGTTTTAGATGGCAGGCTCACTGGACATGTCCCCTTTAACCTTTGCCTTTTGCCCTTTCCCCT
>NW_007729892.1:0-11164 GCF_000696425.1 Galeopterus variegatus
AAAAAAAAAAAAAAAAAAAAAAAAAGACAACCTGAAAAACCTGGCCCAGGAAGTACATTTTGAAAAATGTACTTTCAGATTAAAATCTCTCATTATATACAAGGAGATAAAGAGGATTATTTGGAAACCAGAGGAAAGAAAATACCCTTGCTTTATTATTCTCATTTCAATATTTTCAGATAAGAAAATGAAAGACCGTAAACCAATAAATCTCTAATGAATACATGAATATAGGCAGGAGGCATCCATTATTTTGCACAGAATCTCCTCACGATAGCCAAAGAAGAAATTCTCCCAGATCCAGGAGTCAGCATCAGTCATATTTTTCATTTCCTAGGCCCTGAAATCCTGTAACTGATTGTTTCCCTGCTCACACCGAAGGAGAACCTCCGGATACTGGCCAGAAGGTGAGATCTGGGTATGTGTGGCCTGCTCGCAGCAACAGGCACGGTTCATCATTAAACTCCTTGCTCTGTTCTGTTGTCTTTCTCCACCTCTTTCAGTCTTACTTTTTACACCTAATTTTTAACCTTCTTTAAAATTTTATCTTGTTTATTAAAGAAATTATTGCAAACTTTGTCAGCTAACAGCAATGAAAGAGAATGAGGTGCAAACGTAGTCCATGGTCAGTGGGCATAAAGTAGCTTGAAAGTGCTGACAGTCCTGGAACGCTTTGGTCTCAGGCACCAGAGCAAGAGGCAGCTCTTGTGTCGAGTCCTTTCTTCTGCAGCTTGGGTGAGGGACAGCTCTGGTTAGAAGAGGAGGACTGACTGTGGATGTTCTGTTGCATGGTGGGGACAATGTCCCCCTCTGACTGGGAGATACACCTCTCACCCTGCAGCTGGACAGACAAGCGGCATCTCCAGCAGGCACGAATGAACCATGGGCACCGTGCAAGAGTCTATGTGGTGTCCATGCAGGGAATGCAAGCTCAGGGTGAGTGTGGCAGGAGTTTCTCGTCCCCTCCCTTTAAGACAACCATGTGAGTGCTTGTGTAGCAGTTAGACCTGTCCTGAGGAAGCCCGAGCTCACTCGTGACAACTCGTACTGTCACTATACACACCTAACATACAGAAGCTCCACCCCATGCTGCAAAGTAAGCAGGCTCAGAGAGGTTAAGTATTTGAACAAAGTCGGCCAGCTGTTTGTGGTGACATCAGTGTAGGAGCAAGGCAGCCAGTCTTCAGGCTCTTTGTTTTTTATCACTATGTCAGATGCCGCTGAAAACGAGGTAGGGGCAACACTGAACGTGGATGTGGAAAAGAGGCCGGGGTCAAAGTGAGCCCAGAACGCCAGACAGGTAACAGAAGAGAAAGACAACTGACAGCAAAGTCCCACCCAAGATGATCCTTATACAATCGCAGGAGCGAAACACGCGTCATGTCAGGACTAGACAGTGAGTAGATTCACAAGGGTCTTGTAAGCCCATTGGCAAGACGTGTTAAAAGTTAAAAAAGAAGAAAACTCCAAGTCTTAAACAGGGTAAAGAAAAAGACATCAGCTTGCAACACCAAGAACTTGGGACAACTGAGACCTAGTGCATCTGTACGTGGTCGCTGCTCACTGGCCGATCACCCCTGGCTAACACTTACGTAGATTATATGATGTCATAGGTCATGTCACCCCCCGCTAACACTTACATAGATCACATGTGATTATTTGCAGTGTTAACTCCAACGAACTGAACTCAAAATCGATTCTAATCATTCCATTCTCAAATGCTCTCTCTCTTTTTCTTTCTTTTCTGAGGTAACCAATTAAAGACTTGATTCAGGAAGATTTTATAGTAAAAATGAATGAAGTCAATTTGATCCAATTGACTGATGAATATCACCACGTCCAAAGAGCAGATGTCACACAATGGGAGGTATGAAGTGGACCATCCTATCCTAAGGCTGAAGCACAGACAGCTCGCAGTGGTTCCTGAAGGAATGAATGAATGGATGAGGTGTGGAGAGCTGTGATCAGAAATGGTACATGCCAGCCTCCCAGACAGTGATGCATTACCCATTTGAAACTTTCATGCGAGTGGCCATGTCTGAGACCAGCTGGAATGGTCTGCCTTTTGCCAGGCAGGAAAGCAGGAACACAAGAGTATTTCAAAGGGACCTGATTTCAGATGTTACCAACTTTTCTTGGAGATAAGTCACAGGCCCCAAAGAGCAATTATCCATTGGAAAGAAGGGTAGGCTCAGTTTGGAAATATGGAAGGTATAAGCTCAGGGGAGGGCTAGAAGACCCTCCACTCCCAGGAAGGGGAGAATGTGAACTAGGATCTGAGGGTGTCCCAGAAGAGTGGGCGTGTGTGCCGTGAGTGTGTGCGTGAGTATGTGCACGTTTCGTGTAAGGGAAACAGGAATGGAGAAAGGATGGGGAAGCCGGTCTGACCAGGACACAAGGCTGTGATGGGGTGAAGGGAGCCCGGGCTTTGTAGAAGACCAGAACCCAGCTACACACAACAACCAGTGACTCTAGGAATTATTCTCCATGAAGGTGCTGATCTACTGTGTGGATTTTCTGTGGATTTGATCTGGGGTATAATCCAATCCCGTTCAACAGACCCACTTGTGCCAGGTCTACAGCAGCACTGGGAACACCTGGAGGAGCAAGACAATGTCCCCATCCTGGAGCAATGATCGCGGTGATCAGCAGACAGAGTCCTGTTCCACCATTCACTACTGGCTGGTCCTGCCTGACGATTTGGACCTCCTTGAGCTCTGGTTTTTCGCATGCGGAATGAGTCTACCAAGATTCACTCCCACGTGGGGATGCATTCTTGCCACTGGAGCTTGCAGTGACCTGAGGCTAGACAGAAGGAAACTCTAAGGGGGATGGACTTCAGATGGCCTTGAGAAAGGCCAGACTTTCCCGTGGGATGATATGCATTAAAGTGGCATTGGGCACAGTCCAGAGGCTGTGGTCGTGCTTACAAAGGGAGAGAGATCTCTCTTTTTAAAGCCTCCCCTGGTGTAGGCCAAAGCCACAAGGCAGATTCCTCAGGGGAACGAGCTGCCTCATTTGTGGGGTCCAGTGAGAAATGCAAACATGGGGCCTCCTGGTAACAGAAAAGGGAAGCTCCATAAACACTGTGACATTGCAAGAGACTCACGTCGGTCTCTGCCCCTGGTTCCTGGCACAGAGCTTCTAAATCTCTTGGGATTAAATGAGTGGGGGTGGCGAGAGAAGAATCTTTCGTTACCCATAATAAGCCCTTTTCAACCTTACCTAAGTTTATGCTAATGAAGTGACTCCTAGAGGATGGGCTGGTTGCCAGGGAACCACCCCCTTAATTAGAGGGTTGGGACATTCAGCCCCTTCCCCCACCTCCAGGGAGGGGAGGGGCTGGAGATGGAGCGAGTCGCCGGTGGCCGACGACTGCAGCAATGCTGCCTGTGTCACAGAACTTGCATCCAAACCCTGAACAACACCGTTCACGGAGCTTCCGGCTGGTGAACACTCGAGGTGCCCCAAGGATGGTGCACCCAGAGAGGGCACAGAAGCCCCCGACTTCCTCATACCTTACCTGTGAATCTCTTCCATTTGGCTGTTCTCGATTTGCATCCTTTATAACAAACCAGTCACAGTGATTAAACCGTTTTCTTGAATTCTGCGAGCCATTCTAGCACATTATTGAACCTGACAGGGGGGTCATGGGAACCCCTGATTTGTAGCTAATCAGTCAGAAGTTAGAAGGGAGGCCTGGACTTGAGACCACCATCTGAAGTGGGGCCATTCTTGTGGGACTGCACCCTTGACCTGTGGAGTTCGTGCTAACTCCATCGAATGCCTTGGTTGAAGTAAGTTGTGGGGCACACAGTTGGTGTCCGCAGAGAACTGGAGAATTGCAACATGCAGAAAACCCATACATCTGCTGTCAGAAGAGTTGTGAGGGGCCGGCCCGGTGGCACACTGCTACAGTGCGCCGCTTGGGAGCGTAGCGGCGCTCCTGCCGAGGGTTCGGATCCCACATACAGACCGGTTCCCACTCACTGGCTGAGCGAGGTGTGGGCGCAACACCGAGGGTTGCGATCCCGTTGCCGGTCCCGGTCCAGTACGGGTGCGACACTGAGGGTTGCGATCCGTTGCCGGTCACGAAAAAAGACAAAAAGGAAAAAAAAAAAGAAGAGTTGTGAGAGTAGAGAAAACAGAGTATTTTTTTTTACAAGGTACTAAAACATAGTTTTTCCTTTCTTCCACATCTTGTCTGCTCATGTGCATATTCTATTTTCCCAGCAGATTTCACATAGAGAAAAAATAAGCTCAAAGATAAAATATTAGGAATTTCCAGACAGGAAGCAGAGCTTTGCACAGCCCGCAGGTGTGCAGCTGGCCTGGCCTCCTGACAGCGTGAACAAGGGGGTTGGGAGCCCCAGAGGAGGTGGTGTCGTGCCCTGAGAGGGTTGGTCTGCTCTGAGGCCAAGTTGCAAAGATGAGTCTGTGGCTACTGTTACCTGCTTGGCACCCTAAAGCAGAACATTCTCATAGGTTGGGGTTACCATGGCACCTCTTCTGGCTTCGTACACTTATGTTTCCTGTTGGAGTTCCGTGCCTTTTGCATTTCTGTAGTTGAAGCAGCAGGAGTGTGGTATAGACTTGATCAGAAGTTTGTAGTAAACCACTGAGCTGGAGGTGGCGTGGCCCTAGCTTCAGGAGGCCTAACTGCAGGCATAGGGAAAGGAAGCACATTTAATCATAATGAAAGAGGCTCTTGGTTAACACTAAGGGCAGAGCCAGCTCAGGGAGCAGGGATGCTGACTGGAATCCAGGTAGCAGTGACAGGTGACACGAACAGGCTGGCCTGCCCGGCACAGCCAAGAATTATACTCTCCAGTTCCATCTCTGTTAAAGTGTTGCCCCTGAACCAAACACACTGCACAAGCGTGAGCCGACAGATCTCTGTCCCAATGCGTGATTCCTAAATCAAAACCAACAACACAAGAATAAGAGTGCTAGAGTTGGGAACTGATCTCATCCAGGGTTTGCAAACTGGAGCCTATGAGATTTGGCCAGTAGGTGTGTTTGGTTTGACGCATATAGTGAACTGAAGAAGGAATTGATATACTTAACGTCGTTTAAGCATTTGGAGATTCCATATAATAATCCTAACTTTCTATTTCTCTTGAAATACTGGCAGATCTGACCACACCCAACTTGAAGGCATAGGTTCCTTTCGGGGAGAGGCTGGGACTCAGAGAAGCCTGTCTGAGTTACGCGGGCTGTCGCGGCTTGCGACCAGAGCTCATGTGCGGCTGCCTCCTGGCACAGAGCTCCTCTCTGCCTGTCATTACTGGGACGCTATTTATGCAGCCCAGAGTCCCATTCCTGGCTTCCTGCCAAATAAGATGTCAATGAGAATAATTGCTTTTTAAATTGGGGACCTAATTCTTTCAAACATATCACAATCGATTTTTCTCTATGGTGTTGGAATATCACTTCAAGGAAATTCTTAAATGTGTATGAGAAGTATGATTGATAAGGAAATAAAATTACCTTATAAATATGAATTATTACCCAGGTAGGAAAAAAAAACACAGAAATATGTATGGTAGAAGGCTAGTGAAAAATTGCTTCCAAGCTAAAGAGTCATTTCCTTGTGTTTTTGTTATTCATTTGAAATCCCAGGAGAGCAGACATTTATGTCCAGTTGAAGCTGTGTTGCTGTGGAATTATATGACCTTGAACAATATCAGCACTTTTGCATTTACCTTCACCATCTGCAAACCGACTTTGACATATCCACTTCTGCCTTATTGTACTGATAAATGAGACCACACGTGTAAGCGCTATGAACTGCCTGGAAAAGAGGCAGGGTGCACATTGGTGATCTTCATGTTACAAATTGAAACGTGAACTGAAATGTTATTTATTCTGAAAATCTGAGGTTATTAATTCTTTGGCAATTGAATCATCCTTTAACCAAGTGCACCTTTCCTTGCGAGGCTAGGGAGAAATGAAAGGACTTCCTTTCATTGGGTGCAGGTGCATATTTTTAAATGTCTATAATGCCTGGCAATTTCAGTGCCTGAATCCCTTTGAATAGTTCTGGTCAAAATGTAGCAGAATGCCTCACTTTTTGTCTTCTGTTGCAAAACGTTGGAAGAAGAAAAATGAATGCAGAATAAACTGGTGATTACTGAGACAGAGGGTTAGGTTGTCTTTCCATATGTTGGACCTTTGCGGCTCTGGTCTTCTTTCTCTGTTTTCTCTGCGGGGCCTTTTTGAAATGCGTCCAGAGAAAGCTGATATTCACTGCCACGGATTCCAGTGTTTTGGCCTTAAGGTCTTTGCCTGTTGCTTTCTGTATCGTTAGAGTAAAACTGCTCACGAGGTCATGGAACGACAAGTGCCCTGTCCCATTGGTTCTGCTCTGGTGGGTGGGTGGGCCCCGCAGGGTGCCGCTCCTCCAGTCCTGGCAACTGTGCCCTCCAGGCTCTCCCGGGATCGCTTCCCACCTCCCCTGTGGTCCACCCTCCAGCTCGCCGCCCCCTGCTCTCTGAAGGGCCTCACCCTCACATCACTGAGAGGACAGATCAGCGGGGAGGGTCCTCTTCACTTCTGCACCGTGGAGCCCCCGACGCCCCATCCCACGTCCTCTGGCCTCACAGAGCATTTGACTGTCTGGCGCCTGCACCCTCAGGTGTCTTCTCTTTTCATGCAGGCACCCAAGCAACTAAAAACCCCGGGTGGTTTTGCCTCCCTTCTGTTTCTGCAATTCCCAGAAAACATTTCTGTATTCCCTTTCTTGACACCCATTCCCAGCTCTGTTGCCTCCACAGGCAGTGGGAGCAGGTGTCTGGGCTCACTTCCCGCTTCTCTTCTTACACTTCACCTCTCCCTAGGTAGTCTTCGGCCACCCCTATGCCAACCCTCACTGGCGGCCTCCAAACGTATCTCTAGCCTTGACTCCTGCCCTGAACTCAGTGCTTTCCCAGGCTCTATTTACCTACATGGTAACTGAACATGTTACATGGAGGATTCCAGAAGTCAACAGTTCCTAAGTTTTCAACGGTGCACTGTTCTGAGTAGCGTGACCAAATCTCGTGCTGTCCTGCTCCATCCTGCCCAGAACGAGGGTCATCGCTGTGTCCAGCGCATCCTCCTGTCTACTCTACCTGCCTGTTAGTCACTTAGTAGCCTTCTAGGTTATCAGTTCCAAACTGTCCCGGTATCGCAGGGCTTCTGTTCAAGTAACCCTTAATATTCATTTTATTACGGTATGTTGTTATAATTGTTCTATTTTATTATTCGTTATTGTTGCTAATCTGTTACCATGCCTAATTTATAAGTTAAACTTTGTCATGGGCAGGTATGTATAGGAAAAGACATTGTATATACAGGGTTCGGTACTATCCTCAATTTCAGGCATCCATTGGGGGTCTTGGAACCCCCACAGATAAGGGAGGACTACTGTATTCTGCATTTCCACCTGGATATCTAACAGGACTGATGAGGTTCAGGACACGCTATCCCAAAATATGGCATGTTGGGCTATTGCATATTTTAAGCTGAAGAAATTCCCTCCACGCTTCTCTCTGGAAGCAGGTCATAAAACCCTCAGGAGAATCTAGACAGACAGGCCTTGCTACATTCCCCGTTTATGGCCATTGGCTCATACTTCTCATGTAATCACATGTCTGCACAGCTTTCCACTTCCCGAACAAACCTAGTGTGAAACCTACACAGTCTCACCTATTTCTTTGGGTCTTTATTTCTGAAGGCTCCCGTGCCATGTAAAACATATTAAATCAATGTGTATACTTTTCCCTTGTCCAGATGTCTTTTGTCATAGGACCCTCAGCCATGAACCCAGCATGAGTGGGGACAGATATGTCTTTTCCCCTGCAAACCCCTCACATGTGGCACGTGCATAGCTGAACTCTGATTCCCCCTCAGGCTGCACTTCCCAGAGTCCAGGCAGGGCAGCATCCTATGTCTTTTTTTATTCTTTCTCTCTGGTGAGTCCTGACTTCAGTACCTGTGTGATCTTCCTGTGTCTGACAACTTCTCCTCCTCTCCACCAGCGCCCCCTCATTCCAGCCTCTCTCCTCTTGCCCAGACTTCTGACCCGTCTCCTCTCTCAGGCCTCTCATCCATACCAGATGGAGTGACCTTTTAACCACCACACCTCAGGTTATGTGTTTCCAGGGCTCAAAGCAGCAGCTCGAGCCCCCTGGGGAAAGCCCAGGCCTCCCACTGTCATTCTGGCCTCCTCCTGCTCCCCCTTGCCCCAGGGCATGGCTGCAGCGTGTGAGCTTGCCTGCTTCTCCTGTGCTCAGGGACTCCTGGAGAGTGTTTCTCTGCCTGGAGCTCTCCCCAATCCACTCTTCTTTCCCCGTCTCTGTTCCAGTGCCCCATCCTCTGTGCCACCTGGCCTGACTTTATCCCAGAGCCCCTCCATCCTGGTCACTCTCCCCACCCTCGCCTGCTTGGCTTTCCTGACTGGCACATGCATCTACCCGACTTGCGCTTTGTATTAATACACAGGGGCAGGAGCTTTGTCTTATCCTCAGCTGTACCCAGTACCTAGTACTGAGACCTAGGTGGCACTCAGCAGTTGTGAAATGAAGGACTATTTCTGTGTACCATGTGCTTAATGCACGAAAAAGGTAAATGGATTTTTTTTTTTTTTTTTTGCAGGGCACTGAATTTGTTTTTCCCTTTGAGTCAGGGTCTAGGGAGACATAAGTCTGGAGGAAGTGAAAAGAATAGAAGAAAACAATAGCTGAAAAGTGTAGCAATGAACAACGAGGCTGTTGAGCAGGCTGCTGGTCCTTCCAGTCCTTGAGCCGGAGCTGGTCAGTCCAGCAGGCAGGTGGAGCAGGGCTGAAGAAACCGGGTGAGCAGCAGCGGCAGGTCACTGTCACAGGAGTCCTGGAAGGCATGGAGGGTGTCCCAGCTCTCATGCCTGGGCAGGATTTCTGGAAAGAGCAAGGCTGCAACTCTCTCCTGAAGTACCTGGTGGTTCTGGACAGGGAATTGGTGCAGGGGTCCTCACCAGGCATGAAGGTAGGAGCCCTGTCACCAGGACCAGTTTTAGGAATAAGACAAAAGACCAGTTGTCACAACTGGGAAGTAAGTCCAAGGCCAGGCCAATAGCCCTAGTAACCATTTTTAGCTCCAGAGTTATGAGGCCAGCGCTTCTTCAATTCACTTGTCTGTTTCAGGATGAGTCCTAAAGAATCAACCACTATTGAGCCTGCTATTTATGGGCAGGCTGAGAGGCTATCTAGGGCTCCAGTCTTGTGAATACCCAAGGCTTGGGTTCAAGGAGCCCGAGACCAATCGTGGCCTGGTAGTATGCGGTTTGTGGAAAGTCCCCACATATGGAAAACATTTGCAAAAGTGAGGCATGGGCAATGAAAATACTGTGGTATAAAGGAGAGAGAATTTTGGATTCAGAAACTGTGAGTTCAAGTCTTGGTGCCAAGCTGCATTTATTGAGTGACACTGAGTTTAGTCATGTGGCTTCTTTAAGTCCTAATTTTCTCATCTGTAAAAGGGAGATAATAAAACCTTAATTTCTTCTGTCTCAGTGTAGTATTTCTGATGTTCTGTGAAACAATTGTCTGCTGGCTGCTAATATGTCTTGTGAAAAATAGATGTGATAATCAGAGAAGCCTGAGAAAGTCTGGATTAGACAGAGCTGAAAAGGCTTACACATCCCCCTTGCTCTGGCTTCTCAAAGACTAAAATACTTTTTGAATTTCCATGAGGGGATTTTATATGTGGCATTTTTCAAACTTTTTTTTTTTTTTAATTACAAAACGTCTTTTTTTTCCTGCCACATTTATTATCCTCTCTCAGAAGAACATTGCATGCAACGCAGTTTGGAAAATGTAGCTGTGGAGTAATAAAAGAAGAAACTCACTAAGTGTGTACTATGTGCCCGCAAGTTTTCTTTCAACCCCAAACAGCATCTTTTTTTATAATACTAATATTGCAGAAAGCATGCACGGTATGCTTGTTTCTAAAGGAGATTTGAAACAAACTGTCAGGCAGCACTAGATAAAATAAAAAGGTAAGTCCTTTATGAAAAGATGTGTGCAGAAAAGTGTTATTGTCTGGGCCTTGAGACCTAGCACACTATCTCAAGAGCTGACTTCTGAAAGGTGGCTGCTCCTCATAGAGCCACAAAGCCACCTGAACAGGTACAGGAAGAAGATGTGAACCTTGTGGTTGGCTACTGTGACAGAGGAAGCCCAGATTTCCTGAGACACACAGTTGCACTTGAATCTGAAACTGAATGTATTTTGCTACTTTGAAAAGCTGGGGGAAAAGAATCTGAGACCCAAACTAAATTGCCATATTTTAACAAATATGTAAAATAAATAGTTGTTTGGAGCTATTTTATGCTAGATAAAAATCTCTTTAATTTGATCCAGGAGAAGCGTGAGCTGCTGCCGCCCTATCCCTCCTGTGCGGGGGGCCTGGGAGTCTCCGTGGGACAAAGGAGGCAGGCGTCCCTCAACTGCACATCAACTCCAGAACTGACTAGCTGTGAGGCCCTGGATGAATTAAATAATTTATTTGAATCTTACTTCCTTTATCTGTAAAATGGGGATGATTTCATTAAAGTAGAGCTGTCTTTGCCTCAGTTTAAGTAAATCTTAAGCTCAGAAAGGAATTTAGTCTCAACAACAGAGTCGGCACCACTGACATTTTGGGGTCAGATTGTTGTGGGAGACGGTTATGTGCATTGTGGGATGTTTAGCAGCATCCCTGGCCCCTAGATACCAGTAGCACCCACTCCCCAGTTGCGACAACAAAAAATACCTCCAGACATTGTCAAGTGTTCCCTGGTGGGAGCAAAATAGCCCCTGGTCGAGAACCATGCTGTATATAAAAAAATTGGTGTCATGGCATTTATTGGAACTTGCATTTCAAAAACAAGTGGGTCAAGGGGAAACAATGATTCAGGGCTGGAGTTTTCAAAAATCGAAGGACAGATGTTTCCATTGCAGAGATTTCTTTAATCAGGGCACTTTCAAGTGTCATAAGCATATCAATATACAATGAATGTCCTTGAATAAAAAGCACTGGATCCCACATAACTTTGGAGCAAGAGAGTGGCTTCTCTTCTCCTGACACTACCAGCATCACCTTTAGCAGAGGCTTTTCACCCACACTCCTCAGGGTAAGTGAAGAACAAGGCCACTCAAAGCCA
>NW_007729892.1:11501-17114 GCF_000696425.1 Galeopterus variegatus
TAGCAGAGGCTTTTCACCCACACTCCTCAGGGTAAGTGAAGAACAAGGCCACTCAAAGCCACCATGTGGCTGGCACAGAGGCCCTTCTTCTCCAGTGCTGCCTCCTGCTATTTGAGGCTGCGAAGACAGCTATGCACAAAACACTGATCGTGTTCTCTATACATCGGTCATACGATGGATGAACTCATGTGGCTGGCACAGAGGCTCTTCTTCTCCAGTGCTGCCTCCTGCTATTTGAGGCTGCAAAGACAGCTATGCACAAAACACTGATCGTGTTCTCTATACATCGGTCATACGATGGATGAACACTTGTGTGCTGTAATACATTCCCTTCACTCCAATCTATCTATTTTACTACATCTTCCTCGTGGAAATTCCAGCCACCATTATCCCCTGCCTGGATTATCAGCACGGGCTTCCACACTGGGCTCCGTACCTCAGTCTTCAACCCAGGCTGTCTGTTCCCCACACTTCAGCAAGAGTGATCTTCTAAAGGACAATGCTTTGTTGTTCCGCTGCTTACAAATCTTCCATGACTGTTCATTGCCCTCTCTATGAAATACACATTTTTGGAGAGTGGCATGGAAAACCCTTCATGGTTTATATTTGCCCTCATCATGTATCATTTCCAAAATAGATGCTCCATTGAGCCTGCCCTACTTGTAATATCCTGAAAATGCTCCTTGTTCCTTTCATGTTTAAGAAAGCTGTTCTTTCTGTCTGGAATATCCTTCTCTCTTCTCTTCCCCTCTTTCCTTTCCTGATGAACCCTTGCCCCTCTGTCAGGTATTAGCTTACATGTCACTTCCTTCACAAAGCTTCCTCTCATTTCCCATCAATATAGTATAGACAATAAATATTTCATAATTTGAAAAATTAACCAAGTACAAGTAGAAACAGAAGAGAACAGGCCACAGAGTTACCTGTGTTCTTGAACACAAGTGAGTGGGTTTGAGAGGTTCAAGGTGGGGATAAACCAATTGTGTTAAATATGGCAGAAAGGCTGGGCCAAAGAACAGAGCCTGGAAAGTCTCTCCTGTGCTTGTTAATGGGAGGTGTCAGCAAGAGTCATTTCAGTAGAATGATCTGGAGGGAACTCAGAGTACAGAGGATTGGTGTAGAATGAGGAATTAAGAAATTATCATTAGGAAGGGCAGACTGATTGTCTTAGTCCATGTGGGCTGCTATAATAACATAGCTTAGACTGGGTAATAAATAGTACAGATTTATTGCTCACCATTCTTGAGGCTGGGAAGTCTAAGACCAAGGTGCAGGCAGATCCAATGCCTGGCGAGGGCTGCCCTCTGCTTTCAAGACAGTGCCTTCTATGTGCCCTCACAGGATGGAAGGGGCAAGGCGGCTCTCTTCAGCCTGCTTCATAAATGCACTGATCCCATGCATGACTTAATCACCTTTTAAAGGCCCCCACATCTTAATACTATTTTTAGGTTTCAACACATGAATTTGGTCAGGGGACAGGGGACGGGGTCCACCAGCATTCACATCATAGCTCTGATTTTCACGAGTTTTGAATCAGAAGGTGAGGAGAGATATTGTAGATATTGAAAGATGGAAATTGAAGGAAATGTAAAACAGACGAGGTGAAAGAATTTAGCATGTATGAGGTGGAAAGAGATGGGGAAAAGTGGGTGTTGTCATGGTAACCCAGTGATGATCGTCCTCTCTGGCTTTACCATGAACTTGGTGTGGTATTTTGTACCTATAGACTAATGAGTAAAGCTAACAGTATCAACATAATGTATATAAAAGACAGAGATGAGAGAGAGGTGCGAAATCAAACCTACGTGCAGATACGGATGAGTGCATGACCAAGCAAGGGGCAGGGTGACGCGGGCACCATTGTCCTTGCTTCTGCGCTTGCCATGGACCTTGGTTGCTTTGATGACGTTCCTCAGCAGCATCTCGACTGGTTGGGGTTCTTTATGGTGACGTGGCCCAAACTTCCTTTATGAAAGGTTTGATGCCTTGATGGTCCTGGAAGTGCAGGGTTGCTGTAGTTTTCTTTGAATGTCACCGCTGCATGTCCACCTCTGTAGTACTAAGAAACTGTACAGGACCTCTGCGATCCAGATGTACTTCTCCCTCTCCAGTTTACATGTTCTCATTTTCCCCTTTACAATTAAGCTCAATCATCCCAGCCAACATGGTAAGCCTTCTTTTGTGACTTTTTTCCCCCCAGTGTCACAAGGGGCCTAAAGTGGCTACAACAGTCTCGGCTGGCCTCCATTTCAGTGGAATCATCTCTGCATCACCTGGCTGAAACATTCTTCCCCACATGCCACGATGTATAAACCAGCAGAGCTCAGAGCTGCAGAGACAGGAAGGTCCATCGGGGCAGAGCACATAGCCCAGCCCCAGCTTCACCTCCTGAGAGCTAGACCCTACTTTCCAGATGAGAGCAGAGCAGCAATTGCTCCTCTCCCTGGTGAGAAAGGTCAGCATGACTCCCCTCCACAAAAGCCCTGTTCTGAGGGGTGGGCTGCAGGGTATTCTGGGTTCCCAGGACAGGGGACGGGGTCCACCAGCATTCACATCATAGCTCTGATTTTCACGAGTTTTGAATCAGAAGGTGAGGAGAGATATTGTAGATATTGAAAGATGGAAATTGAAGGAAATGTAAAACAGACGAGGTGAAAGAATTTAGCATGTATGAGGTGGAAAGAGATGGGGAAAAGTGGGTGTTGTCATGGTAACCCAGTGATGATCGTCCTCTCTGGCTTTACCATGAACTTGGTGTGGTATTTTGTACCTATAGACTAATGAGTAAAGCTAACAGTATCAACATAATGTATATAAAAGACAGAGATGAGAGAGAGGTGCGAAATCAAACCTACGTGCAGATACGGATGAGTGCATGACCAAGCAAGGGGCAGGGTGACGCGGGCACCATTGTCCTTGCTTCTGCGCTTGCCATGGACCTTGGTTGCTTTGATGACGTTCCTCAGCAGCATCTCGACTGGTTGGGGTTCTTTATGGTGACGTGGCCCAAACTTCCTTTATGAAAGGTTTGATGCCTTGATGGTCCTGGAAGTGCAGGGTTGCTGTAGTTTTCTTTGAATGTCACCGCTGCATGTCCACCTCTGTAGTACTAAGAAACTGTACAGGACCTCTGCGATCCAGATGTACTTCTCCCTCTCCAGTTTACATGTTCTCATTTTCCCCTTTACAATTAAGCTCAATCATCCCAGCCAACATGGTAAGCCTTCTTTTGTGACTTTTTTCCCCCCAGTGTCACAAGGGGCCTAAAGTGGCTACAACAGTCTCGGCTGGCCTCCATTTCAGTGGAATCATCTCTGCATCACCTGGCTGAAACATTCTTCCCCACATGCCACGATGTATAAACCAGCAGAGCTCAGAGCTGCAGAGACAGGAAGGTCCATCGGGGCAGAGCACATAGCCCAGCCCCAGCTTCACCTCCTGAGAGCTAGACCCTACTTTCCAGATGAGAGCAGAGCAGCAATTGCTCCTCTCCCTGGTGAGAAAGGTCAGCATGACTCCCCTCCACAAAAGCCCTGTTCTGAGGGGTGGGCTGCAGGGTATTCTGGGTTCCCAGAGCAGCACTAGTTCAGAGCCAGCTTCCAACAGTTTCTGAATGGCCCTGACATTTCCTTTCTCAAAGTACTTAGATACTTTGGAACACAGATGAGATTCCTTTGGGCAGCACTAGTTTAGAGCCAGCTTCCAACAGTTTCTGAACGGCCCTGACATTTCCTTTCTCAAAGTACTTAGATACTTTGGAACACAGATGAGATTCCTTTGCACTTGTAGGTATAGGTTTGGAAGCTTTGCAGCACATGTTTTACAGTAAGGACCCCACATGCTTCTTCAGGCAAGCCAGACCTTGCTTCCGAGGGGCTCTGGGTCTCTCTGACAGAGCTGGGGAGCCATAGACCAGCATCTTCTCTCCCGTTCTGTTGGTTATAGTGATAACTAGGAAGTGGCTGGCCAGCTAGGGGACATGTTTTCCAGCCAGCTGGGTGGGCCATGTGGCTCTTCCTACCAATGTTGTGTACCAATCCCAAGCCAAGACTTCCTAGCAGCACACATTACCTGCCCCTCCCCCCGCACTCCTTCTGCCAATGGGATGCAGGTGAGAACAAGGCCCTAGGGAACGGTGCAACCACAAGGTGTGGGAATCCTGAATTACGGCATGAGGGAGAGCTGCCCACCAGCCAGGGGCACTCTCATTTGATGTTACATGTGTGAAAAAANATGAGGGAGAGCTGCCCACCAGCCAGGGGCACTCTCATTTGATGTTACATGTGTGAAAAAATCCAAATGTTAGGAGGTGAAGATGCTGGAGAGGATTTGTCATATGTGAGCTTTCATCCACCCCTCATTTCATTAAAGCACCGGAATTTGGGGATTTATGGTGTTATTGCAGCCTGACCTACCATAACGAGACAGTGTATGAACTGACAGGTGGGGAACTGGGTGAAAGGCCACAGGTGTTCCTGTCGAGCCTCTGTTCAGCACACGTGCCACAGATGCCAAGAAAGACCCTCGGTTTAGTCTTAAGTTGCTCACCTGTTTCAGTTCTAGGAACGCTATTCAATTAAATCTCTCCCACCCCAGAACTCTCTCAGGGCAGTCCACTCTGCGTCCCACCCCAGTTCAGCCACCTGTCCCAGTAACAGTGTTTCTTCTGTGTAGTACTGCAATTGCCAGTGAGACCAGCAGTCCATGGATGCGGTGTCTCCTATTTTTCTCCCTGACCCCTGGAGAATGACTGTTTCTTGAATATGCTGGTGCCGCTCTCCGCAGTGCTGCATGGTTGGCCAGGTACAGTAAAAAACACTCCCACATTTCTGTCTCCCAAAGACTATTCCCTCTTTGATATTACATCTAAGAATCTCTAGGATCTCATTTAATTTAGTGTGACCATCCTTCAGTTCAAATTTAGTCAACCAACCTGGCAAACAATTAGCAGCTGCTAGAGCTCGGACTTTGAATTCAAAATATTGGGCAAGTGCATTCATATAAATTCATCTCAATCAACAAATCACATAGCTCCTTCCTTGGTTTAACGCCTACAGATTTTAATTTCATACCTAATGGCAAAATTGCATGTCTTGGGGTGTAAGTCATTTGTGGGGTTTGCCTTCGTTCTCTGGAGTGGGTGGGGATAGAGCAGAGGCCTGGGGGCAATGAGAACTGAGGCCTCCCTTTCCAGGTAAGTGCCACAGGAGAGGGACACAGAGGCCCTCCATGAACTCAGGGAAGCCGCCCTAACAGCAGAGGAAGCGCTGCTTCTGCTGGCAGGGTAGTATGGTGGTTTGAGCTTAGGGAGCTCTGAGCTACGTTTGTTCCTTGGCCATGTCTCTCCGGTTCTTCAAACTTCGGCTTTGCATTGACTCCTCCTCCCACATGCTCCTTCCCCAGAAGCTTCTATCAGGATGAGTCTGACCTGACTTTCTGCGTTATCCACCAGGGTCCCGACATCTGCGCTGTGGCTACCATCACCATATTCATGCAGCCACGGAAAGTGTCTGAAACCTGCCTCACGTGCATCTGACTGCCCAAGTTTTCTGTTTTTTTTTTTTCTATTTTATTAAATTTATTTTTTCTTCATTGACACATGATAAATAATTG
>NW_007729892.1:18027-19344 GCF_000696425.1 Galeopterus variegatus
AGAATTTCTGAAGTGGCAAAGTCACCTGCCCCATCTTACCACCTTGAGCATCCTACCAGGTTAGACACAGTGGGCAAGTGCTCCTTCGTGCTCACTTACCTTTGCTAAGCCTGTGCTGACGGCCTCAGCCACGACGCTGGGCTGCCGGACAGAGGGAATGTCTGTGACAGACACAGTTCCCCTCCGAGGCTTCCCCATAGTTCTTTTTGCTTACTTTTTATTTTGGAAATTTTCAATCATATCCATCTGCAATCAGTACCAACTGTTTGTCATTTTTGTTTCAGATATCCCCTATTATTTTTGCTAGAACATCCCAGACATATGTCATTTCACCAATCGGTACTTGTCTAGGAATCTTTAATAGAAACTTTATTCTCAATGCCATTATCACCTCCGACAGTATTGATAACAACTTTTCAATATCCCACATCCACCCTGTGTTCAATTTTCTCTCATTGTCACACAAAAGTCTTCTCTCCTATTTGGTTTGTTTGAATCAGGGTCCAAATTAGTTCTGCCCATGGCAGTTATTCTTTGGACCCCTGTATTTCCAGTAAACATGCAATGGGATGTAGAGGCTTGCTGAGGTGCTGATTCATTTCCTTTGGCAAGAGTGCTCCATCGGTGGGGCTCTGCACCTTCCCGCTGGGAGATGAGTGGTCTGCTTGTCGATTTTGCTGGTGAGGACACAGGTCCATGGGGGGTTCAGGTGGTGTCAGTCAGATTATCCAAAACCATGTCCCCGTGACCCTTTACATAATAGTTTTAGCAGTCATGGTTGGCCCCAGCCTAGATCCTGTATTTTGCCAGGGGGTTCAAAATGGTGACCTTTCAAATTTTAAATTTTATCCTGCTCCTACAATGTGGAATTCTTATATATTATGGTTGGCTGGTTGCCCTGAAATACAGCCTGTCCAGGACAGGCTGGATAGTTGCTTGACTCCCTGCATGTAATAATGAGTTGATTCCCTGGCAAANTTTTTTTTTTTTCTATTTTATTAAATTTATTTTTTCTTCATTGACACATGATAAATAATTGTAAATATTTATTGCAAATATGCATTGTGATTTTGGGGTACATATGCACGATGGGAAACAATCAAATCAGGGTGATAAGCATCTCTATCACCTCATACATTTGTCTTTTCTTTGTGTTGGGAACATTCAAAATCCTCCAGCCATTTGAAATTATACAGCAAGTTGTCTGCCTGCCAGATCTGCTACTGTGGCCACTGCTTCTAATCTGTGCCCCCCAAAGAATTTCTGAAGTGGCAAAGTCACCTGCCCCATCTTACCACCTTGAGCATCCTACCAGGT
>NW_007729892.1:20650-24239 GCF_000696425.1 Galeopterus variegatus
AGGACAGGCTGGATAGTTGCTTGACTCCCTGCATGTAATAATGAGTTGATTCCCTGGCAAATTCAATCAGAAACATGTGTTTTCTTGTTTTTGTATGTTTATGTGTGTGTGTGTGTGTGTGTGTGTGTTTTAATTCTTTTAGGTGTAATGTTTACATAACTGGTGTGTTTCCATGCACATGCACAGTGGTCATCGTTCCTACAGAAGGCCCAATTGTCTCTTTTGAGCCCTCTCAGAATGACTTCTCAGTCCTTTTGATAGGACCTCAGTAGTATTTTTTTTTCCTTTTTGTCTTTTTTCGTGACCGGTAACGGGATCGCAACCCTCGGTGTCGTGCCCCCACCGTGCTCAACCAGTGAGCGGACCGGTCTCTATATGGGATCCGAACCCTCGGCGGGAGCGCCGTCGTACTCCCAAGCTCCACACTCTACCGAGTGCGCCACCGGGCCAGCCCGTCAGTAGTATTTTTAAATTTAGTTTTTGTTTTTAATTGACACATAATAGTTGTACATATATATGGGGTACAATGTGATATTTGGATGCGTGTATACAATGTGCAATGTTGGAACCAAGGTAATTAGTATATCCATCCACTCCAACATCTGTCATTTCTTTCTGTTGGGGACATTCAGCACCTTCTCTTCCAGCTATTGGAAAATGTGCATGCCCATTGTTGCTAGCTGTAGTCACTCCATGGTGCTATAGAACACTAAACCTATTCCTCCTTTCCAGCTATATTTTTGCACCTGTTGACCAAGCTTTCCCTATCTCCCCTCCTCCCCCTTTCCCAGCCTCCTGCAGCTTCCACTCTAGGACCCCAGGAGTATTTCATACCTTCCTTGCTTCCTGGTACAACAGGATCTCCTGGGATCTTTTTCTGCATTTCCTGCATCACCCAATTCTCCCGTCCTTTGGTTTCTGTGGGTGGGAGAGATGTATTGATAGACAACAGTCCGGGCATAAGTGTTGCTCATGAGTACTGGAATGTCCTTGCTTCTAGGCCTTTCTAAAGACAGAGCTAGAAATATGCAGAGAAGGAGAAAATTAGGTCAAGGGTTCTTAGTATTTCCAGTTCAAACATAGCATCACAAGGACTTCACTTCACTTCCTCGATTGTACGCTTGAATCTGTTTTCATTTGGTTATTGGTTTCTAATGATAATTAATATAAATACTTATTTGCTTTGTCCTACTACATGTATATATTTATTAATATAAAATACAAACACACCAACCTTACTACTAACAGTAAAGCTAGTTCTTGTAGTATAGGAATTTTTTATTTTTATTTTTTGAGTTCTTATTCTTATGCTATATTCCACTGAGGTTCCATGTTCAAAATCCTGCATTTTCAAGTAAACTTGAAATAATTATGCGCAGTATGGTCATACCACCAAGTGAATTACAAGTAGCTTCCATTGGTTTTGCTCTGTTTTCCAATTTGACGGACTTTTTTAAATATAATTTTTGGCTTTGTAAAATATTTGCTTGATTCTAAAGTCAATACTAAAACAAGGCACATCCAGAAATCTGGCTTCTTTCTCTCCCTCTCTCCCTGTCCTCCACTGCCCTTAAAGATGATCTCCACTTGTTCTGTTTTTGGTTTGTCCTTCTGTTGTTGAATATGTTAAGCGTGTGTGTGTTACCATGTATATAACATACAGTACACGGCGCATGCAAACACATGCACGTGGACACGTGCATCCCTTACACAAAAGGTGGCATGTCATATGCAGCATTTTGCTCTCCTTCGTCTTCATAACCTACACTGGAGAACCACTCTCCAGACGCACATCACCATGGCTCTCTACCTCTTTATGACTGCACAGCACTCTATGTGGGTGGACTTGGTTCTCAACCTGGTCCCCTAGAGATGACACAGGGGCTGGCTCCGGCTGTTTGCTGTGACTCACGTGCTGTGATGCCTACTTTGTGCAAATGTGAGCTCATACTCTGCTTGTGGGTGGTTGAAAAAACTCCCTAGAAGGAGGATTGCTGTGTCAGAGGGTAAATGCATTCGTAATTGTGACGGATGTCAGGCCGATTTACTTTGAGTTTACCCACTGGGCTCTACTTCTTTCTATTAGGTGAGCTCTTTCCCAGGAGGCTTCTCAGGCTGTAAGTTTATCCACCCATTGTTTTTAAGCAGATACGTTTTACATATTTTATACATACGTACTTTAAAACGTTCATGGAAAGGTTCGTATTATCTTTTAATGCTATTTTAATTTCTCCAGCTTCATTGAGGTGCTCCTGGCTAAAGTGTACGTCACATATACACACATAGGCATATATATATATATACATCTCTCTCCCATATATGCATGTGTGTATAAAATCTCCTTATAAACAGCCTCATGGTTATGCCCAGACACGGCTGAATTCTAATGAGACAGACTTAGGCTCAATTTGAAAACCAGTGACACTTATTTTCTTAAATGGCAAAGCTCAATAACATGATAGTCAAACCTTGTGAGAACATTCCTTCTTTTTCTTATTTTTTGAGGATCACTGGATTTGTAAGCTGGGAAAGAATACCCAAGCAGCATGGAGACAGGTAGCGGTAACCTGGCAACAGCTAACCCTGACTCCAGCCCTCTCGTTCCCTCCCTCACAGGCGTGGAGGAGGAAAGTTGCAGGGAACACTCATGGGGCTTGACCTAGAGCTCAGGACTGAGCAGCTTTTGTGCACAGCCACTAGCTGCCTTAGATGCTGCTTATGCCCCGACTGTCAGGTTGCAGTGACAGGTGCACTGTTGTCCCCATGCCAGCACATGGCCCTGGGCTGGCAGGCTTTCCTCTCCCCTGGGCAGTGGGGTTGTCCTTCAGGCACACGGAGCCTCCAGTGGTGTTTGCCAGGAGAATCACCAGTTTCACAACCGAAGATGACATGCTTAGGAGTCTCTATCTCTACCTCACCAAATGTGGAGTTCTCCAGGAAATTTTTTTTACTAGCCTCAAACAAATGACTTGTGAATTCTGTAAAACAACAGTGACACAGATCTGTTTGGGCCAGTTTTGGCCAGTCTTTGGACTGCATTGGCATTGTGTTTATCCAAGTTGAATCTGCTTTTATTGCGTGCCTCAGTGAGTCTGACATCCCATGTGCAGTGAAGGACACACAACTCCCCCAGCAGTTCGGTGTCAGCCGGTTGGAGATGGTGTGTGATCAGCACCTATAATGTGGGAAAGGTGCTGCAGCAGGACCCCAAAATATGTGGGGACCAAGAGGGCCTTAGAAAATGAGGGCACATCTTAATCAGAGGGAAAAGGATCATGCAAGGAATAAAGTTACTGGTCCTCGCTACAATGACTGGAGGAAATGGCAGGAGGCTGGACTTTTGGGACCAGGGCCTGGGTGGACAGGAGGCAGGAGACAGGAGAGAAAGGACCTGTCCAGACACATCTGAATCCTAAGGAGCCTGATTTAGGCTCAGTCTGAGAACCAGCAACACCTGTGCTCTTAAATGTGGAAACTAAGGAATGTGACAATCAAATCTGTTATAAAAACACTCTTTAGGGAGAAAATGAGGGTTGTTGTATTGGGGAGGATTATACACTCCTTACTTGATAGTTACCTTTTCAAGATT
>NW_007729892.1:25048-26698 GCF_000696425.1 Galeopterus variegatus
GAGGGTTGTTGTATTGGGGAGGATTATACACTCCTTACTTGATAGTTACCTTTTCAAGATTATAGAGAGAAAAGGTGGGTTAGAAGTATGGAGATGGGATGTATTCTTTGCATTTTTTCTCCCATTCTGATCACAGAAATAATACAAATTAAAATATTGGTAAATTTGGGGTATTCATTCTGCTTGTAAGAACTTGTGGTTCCTTTCAGTTTTTTACCCGGAGCCATCCTGTCAGGTAATACAGCGTGCCAATGCTAGGTCTCATGGACAGGATTATTTAAGAAGTTATATTGTCACATTTGTTAAATGTACCCCCACCTCCACCTCCAGAGTAAATGCTCCCACGCCTGGAGAAAAGCCGCAGACAACAGTGGAACCAGGGAGTTCCCAGCTGGAGCTGAGGGTTTTCATCCCACAGTGGTTAACGTCAAGGTGTGTGCAAAAGGCAGAAGGCTAAGCCAGGAGGACAGAGCCTCCCCGCACGGGAGTCAGGGAAGATGCAGATGGGAGGGACAGATTGGCTTGTTTTCAAGAGCAGGGCCAGTGTGGGGAGGGGTGACTGAGCAGAGACTGTCCCCCTACCCAGCACCACAGGTTCACCCCACCGTGTCCAGGAGCTCATCAACGAAGCTGCAAGAAGCAATAAAGAAGGCTTAGTGACACCACCAGAGGCAGGACAAGGACACACCACCTGGTGATGTGGGAAGAAGAGAAGCCATGAGGACTCCTTCCTTCCCAGTGGCCTCTACGAGCAAGGGCTGCAGCTGGGACCTGAGTGGCACCACTGCACTGTGTCTGAGGAGTGGACCAAGTGGCTTTGGCCATCCTGCAGCAGCAGTGGCAGCGACATCCCTGCAGAGGCTCTGGGATGAGTGATGGGGTGCAGCCTGGGGAAGCCGGGATCCTCAAATGAGTGGGAGAACGTGAAGAGGACGGGGCTCCTCCCAGAGCTAGTGCAGTGCGCCGTTCACCCTCCAATGCAGACGTACTGGTATCAGAGCCCAACCCTGCTGTCACCTTGTCTACCTGGAGGGTGGCCTTCCTCACCTGCTCCGGGACCTTGTGGGGGACTGTGAGCCTGTGGCTCTCAGCTTGGTGGCACAGCCCAGAACTTCTGGGAAGATGGGTGGGCCCAGGAGCTGCAGGGTTAGGAGGTCAGTGGGTGCCAGTGGTCAGCACGGGAGGGAGCAGTGTCCATCGGCCCTGTCTCCTCCTCTGTGCCAGGCTCCTGGGGTCCAGCTGGCAGCTGCTCCTCGTCCTTCTGTCAGCTTAGGATGCACAGCCAGATACCTAGCCGAGCAGCAACCGGCCTCCCTTATTTCCACCACCCCTTCTGGAGAGATCTGAGCTCATCTCACAGTGTCTGTGTCTTGTGTGTGTGATCAGGGGTGGGGGAGGGCAACGATGGATGCCTGGCCAGGCCTGTATTAGTGTCCCGGGGCTGTGACAAAGTGCACACCTGGGTGGCTTCACCTGCAGAGATCCTCTGTTTCACAGTCTTGGAGTCTAGAAATCTGAGATCACATGTCAGCAGGGCAGGTTTCTCCTGAGGCCCCTCTCCTTGGCCTGCAGATGACGTCTTCTCCCCATGTCTTCCAACGATCGTCCTGCTGTGTGTCTGTGTCCTCAGCTCCTCTTCTTATGAGGACA
>NW_007729892.1:27072-42454 GCF_000696425.1 Galeopterus variegatus
CTGTCAGCTTAGGATGCACAGCCAGATACCTAGCCGAGCAGCAACCGGCCTCCCTTATTTCCACCACCCCTTCTGGAGAGATCTGAGCTCATCTCACAGTGTCTGTGTCTTGTGTGTGTGATCAGGGGTGGGGGAGGGCAACGATGGATGCCTGGCCAGGCCTGTATTAGTGTCCCGGGGCTGTGACAAAGTGCACACCTGGGTGGCTTCACCTGCAGAGATCCTCTGTTTCACAGTCTTGGAGTCTAGAAGTCTGAGATCACATGTCAGCAGGGCAGGTTTCTCCTGAGGCCCCTCTCCTTGGCCTGCAGATGACGTCTTCTCCCCATGTCTTCCAACGATCGTCCTGCTGTGTGTCTGTGTCCTCAGCTCCTCTTCTTATGAGGACACCAGTAAGACTGGATTAGGGCCCTCTGTAGAGACCTCAGTTTTACTTAATCACCTCTTTCAAGGCCCATCTCCAAATACAGTCACATTGTGAGGCACTGGGGGTCAGGACTTCTGCACAGGAACTGGGGGTCACAAGTCAGACCATGGCAGTGCTGCACTTGGTACAGCAGCTCAAGCCCGCTAGACAGCAGCCCTGTCATGAGGCAGGTGTGGAAAAGTCCTCATGCCAGGAGCTGTGCCCTGTTCTCCTCTCCGCAGAGCAGAGGAAATTGATGAACGGGCGTCAGGTGTTGGCTTGGCGTCATGTTGCGACGCAGATTGTGCAAACCAGCACGTGTCAAAGACACCCGAGTGCCGCATGCCAAGTGCGAGGCACGGGGTCCATGCACAGGCGAACGAGGTGCACTTCCTCTTGCTACACAAAGAATCACATGCGTGACAATGAAACAAAGCAGGATGTAACGGGAGTTACCAAATCTGGCGCTAGCCTCACAAAAAGGAGAGGTCATTTCCCTCGGGGGCACTAGGAAATCTTCGTGGTGACAAAGACTCTCTTTGACCAAAACTATATCAGGCTCCTCTGAGTCTTTTCTGATTAGGCCCAACCTTGGACTTTCCTCTCGGTCTCTGTAGAATCCAGCTTGAGCAAGAACCCTGCTAAATCAGTTCATCCAAAATCCCCTGCGTGGTATCTGCCCACTCTGGACATCTTGTCACCCTGGCCTGCGTTCAGCAAGAACTCTTGTTGAGCTGGACTAACAAGAACCCCCTTACCGCTGATGTCTCCTCTTAGTAATTTTCTATACACCGACCCCCACACTGCACCTTGGTTATAAATCCTCCCGTGTCCTTATTGAAATCAGAGTTGAGTTTAGTCTCTCTCCCCCATGGCAAGACCATGTTGCAGCATTAACAATGGGTATTCAGTGATGCCTCATACAATGAAGATGGGTTAGTGGATGGGTCTCTTTTTTAGGTGGGAGGAAAACATGAGTATTTACTGAGCTTCTGCTATATGCAATGGGCTTTGCTTAAGTTAATTTGCTGACTCTTCACGTTGACCCATGAGGAAAGGCCCTGTTAACACCATTATACAGTGAGGAACCGATTATCAGATTGGGGCAGTAGTTGCCCAAAGTCCCTGAGCTAGCGGTGGTGCAGCTGCACCTCTGGGCAAGAGCTCAGAGCTCTCTGCACTGCAAATCTCTCTGAGCAGTAGGACAGGCCACACCCTGAGTGGTGTGGTGGGCAGCACTGGGGACTGGCAAGTGCACTGAAGAACTCAGTGCCTCTGTGATGGTGTCAGATGTTCTCCAGGAGCAGCAGGGGTGAGCTCAGGAACCCCTGCAGCAGTGGTCCTGGGAGGGAGGTGCCCCCGAATCTCCTGGAGAAGATTACACCAGACTTCTGCATCCAACCCCCAGGGCCCCTGATTCAGCAGGCCTGGGATGAGGCCAGAAACTTTGCATTTCTAACAGGCCATGTTCTGGAGAGTGCACTTTGAAAACCACTGCACAAGAGGCAGGAGCAAGAGAAAACCGAAGACAAAAGCCACTCAACGCCCAGAGTGGTGAAGCAAGAAAGGCGTTTCTGCACAAGGGAACAGAAAGAGAGAACTGTACTAAAATTTAACTCAGTAATTCCTTATACCCAGGGATATGGGTGCAAAGATGACAGTAACTGGGTATCTTTTGATTTTTTTTCCTCACTTATATTCCTTGTTATACTTTAAAACTCCTAAGAAATGTGTGTCATCTATCAGGCCAGAGGGAACATGATGGGTCGAATCTGGGTTTGAGTCTGGGTGAGGATGTCTCTCTGCAGACGTTGCTGGTGGCCCCTCTGGGGAATGGGGATCCCATGTTTGGGGTCTGTCCCAGTGGCTGCTCTTCTCCAAGAGGACGAGAGTCTAAGCCAGGCATCCTTCCGAGGCCTGTTAGGAGTACAAGGGCTCTGTGACTCCGTGCACGCACATTTTAAGTGCTGAGCACTGCGGGTCCCTTTCTAAAGTGCTTCCCCAGGAGCCGAAATTGACATGCACACCGTGGTCCAGTCTATTAGCTCTCAGGTGCACTCCTCCCGGAGGTGAAATCACATTGTGGAATTTAGTGGAACTGGCAGAGAGGCTGAGAGAAAAGTGTCCTGAGTTAACTGGGCACTTCTTCAAAGGTCAGTTAATAGAACTTCTCAGTTCAGGGCTGCGGCCTTCTCCCTGTGTGTTTTCCTTCCTTCCTGGGTCGAGGACCATCAGCCTTCAGACGTTTCCTACAAGCAGAGAAGGGACCAGCTCTATGCTGGCACCTCCATCACCATCTGCATGTTTATCTAAGCATCTCCCTTGAAGAACTCTTAGCTTATCAAGAGAACAGTTTTTTAAAAAAAGAACTGGCTTATTAAAAGATCATGAGTATTATACCACACCTATTGGAACAAAAGACTTGAGGCAAATTATAATAGAGACATCATTACCTCAGAAGAAAAGTTTGTCCTTCGTTATCAGAAACCCCTTCGAAAGGAGAGTCTGGCAGAGACCTTGAGAAGCCCCGGTGGAGAAACTGCTTCCACGCAGCCAGCGCTCGCTCTGCTTTTCCTGGTCATTTATATCAACACAGAGATAAAGGAGGTTGCAACTCTTGTGTTTTATTAAAAGAAGTTATAAAGGATTGTTGGAGGAGTCACAGTTTTCTCAGCTCAAGCTCGGACTGCTTTTTTCTTCTTAAGACTTTAAGTAAACCTCAGTGAACCACACAGCAATCAATATACTGAAAGAAATTTAAAAAAAAATAAGAGAATTTTTCCATATCGCTCTTTGCTTTAGAATAAGAGCTGAGGACTTTCTGCTACCCATGTCATAGAACTCCCAAGATAATCACACGAGTGTGTGTGTGTGTGTGTGTGACTGCGAGTGTGGGCGTGTGTGGAGTTTGTGTGGGGGAGTGGGTTTGTGTATTCACGTATGTGAGTGTGCACATGCGAGTGTGTGATGTGTGAGTGTGTGTGAGCGCGTGGCTGTTGTAGTGTGCACACATTTTGAGGAGAGTGTGTGGTGCATGTAGAATTAGCAGCTTGCCTCAGTGACTCAGGCATAAACCACGTGGATTTTCAGAATGTTCTGGCTGGTGAGCTTAGCCACTGCTTCCCCCTCTCAGCTGTGCCTACTTGACTTTTATTTTATTTAAAAAAATTTTTTTTCAGAACTGATGGTTTGAGGCGAAGTGAAAGCTCATTGGTGGGAACCTGAAGGGAATAAAAAGATCGATCCACATGTTCTTGATTTGTGAAGACGCTGCAGGTGTTGTGTGTGCTGCATGAGAGCCCTGAGGATGGGGACCCTGCTGACAAGTGTGAACTATTTGGCGGTCAGACCCGAGACGAGCAGGGAGGGTCACACGTGGAGTGTTCGGCCAGGACTCCTGCTGCTGGTGGCTTGGCTCGCAGCCACGCTGAAGTGGCAGTGCTTTCACAAACTGCTTGGTGCTGGAGGAGTCAGCGTTGTCGGGTCTTCTGTGGGGCATGGGGTGGGGTGCAAGCCCCTCTCCATTTCCATCTGTCCTCCTGGAGTGTGGTGGCCAGATGAGATGCCAGCGTGTGACGGTTCCGCTCATCACTGCGTGTCTGCACTTAGCTCCTGAGTATCTGGGCCATACTTATACTAAGATATGATTTGTTATTTACTACAATTGAAATTTATCTGGGTGTCCTGGGTTTTTATTTGCTACACTTGATGTTTCTAGCTTGGAGCCATCCTAACTGATTGTCTGGGAAACCCAGGGGACTGTTAGATTTCAAGAACTAATGGATCCTGTTTATCGTCTCTACGGTTAAGTTAGGTGCAGCCTTACTAGTGGGAGCTTGTCACAGCCACATTGTGCAACAGTGGCCTCAAAGGATGGACCAACTAAGTCTGAGGAAGAGTGTACCTATCAATGACTTGGTATTTGCAATATAAATTTATTTCTTTATTATCTAATAGGGCCATGTATAAACAGCGGTCACTGCAGTCATTCAGGTAGTACCTGTATAAAAGAAAGATTGAAATGAAATGATCATGTGCTACTTTGCTCAGAGTCAGAGCTGATTTCTAGGGTGGCACGTGGCACATAGGAAGTGACCAGTGAGGGGCCAGGGTGAGGCTGATGTATTCTGGAAGGAGACGGTGAATGGGTAGGTGTATCTACATGTCAATCCTGTTCCTGTCACCTTGGGGTCACACGGAAAGCATTTTCACCTTCGGGTACCCCCATCTTCCCTTGGCTTTCCAGACCCTCAGTTCCTTTCTGCTCTGCCTCCTTCCTCCCCTCCCCGCAGCCTCTCCAGGGACTGTGGGGTGCAGGCTTCCCACCTGCACACTCAATTTTCATCTCCCTGGGGTTCTGCCACTGCACTTCTCCTGCTTACGTCAGCTTGGCAGCAGCCATGTTCATTGCCCTGTGACATTGACAGAAGCTTCTAGTATATTTCTAAGCATTGTCTATTGGTGTACAGATTATAATGAGGGCATTGGTCCAGACATTGTTTTTTTTTTTTTTTTCCTTTTTGTCTCTTTTCGTGACTGGCAACGGATCGCAACCCTTGGTGTTGCGCCCGCACCTCGCTCAGCCAGTGAGCGGCCGGTCTGTATGTGGGATCCGAACCCTTGGCGGGAGCGCCGCTGCACTCCCAAGTGGCCACTGTAGCAGTGCGCCACCGGGCCGGCCCCAGACATTGTTTTATAATCACCAACTAACTTCTGCAAACACCAACACAATGAACTCATCTGTCACCAGGTCAACTTCTCTCTAATGGTCCCTGTCTAAGTGGTGTCCTTGTCTCACTTGTACCCAGGTGTGAGAAGCCCAGAAGTTGCAGGATCCAGGATTCTTGGGCAAAAACTCACAATCTCTCTTGATTTGAGATTTCAAAATCATCGTGCCTTACTATAAGGAAATGGAGAATTGCTGACTGTCTTCTCTCTCACTTATGGGAAGAAGTGGGTGTTTTCATTGAAAAGGTCCTGAAATGACTTTTCTGTTTTACTGACTAAGAGTTCGTGAACATTTCATGCCGTGAAGTACCCAAAATGTCAAGGCAGGCTGTGGCTCGTGCATAGGTGGCAATCTACAGTTAATATTTTGTTAATGTTACGCATTCCAGCTGTAAGTTAATTCAGTCAATAGCAGGCAAACGCAGTGATCTGGCTCACGTCTACTTTGTATGATGATGTGAAATTGTCTCCCAAACAGATGAGCAGCTGTTTCAGATTATTCTGTGAATTACAGTAATTTTGGTAATTAGGAAAAAAATACTCTGATTTTTTCCTTGGCAAAAGCTCCAAACGGCTGATACCCTCTGACCTTGGAGGGAAGCTCTGTTCTTCCATCTGCAGATAACACAGAGGGTGATCAATTAAGCCCAATTAATACAGTCATCTCTGCAATGGCTATGAGGACAGCTCATTATTGAGGCTGTTGAAAGGACAGAGCTATTTTCCATCCTGTTTCCCCATCAGAAACGAAAGTCGAGTGTGGTGGAGGACGTGTTGTCCCCGAGATTTCGGTGCTGTGCAAAGTGTTGGTTTGCTGTCGGATCCATTCCGGATCTAGACTTGAGATCTCCCTGGGGAGGTTTCCTGCATGCAGCCAATTCCATCTGTGGAGCGAGGCTGCTGAATTCAACTTCAGCTGCAAAGAGCTCTGTCACTGCTGTGGATCTTTCTCATCTCGCCATTTAGCCTCGGCCAACTCTTATTTCAAACAGCAGGATTCCTTGTGCTAGATGCCTGCATTTCTTTGTTCCCTCCTTCCAGTGACCTTGGAGAAGCCAGTGCACTTCATAGAGACTCAGTTTATCCATGTGTGTGATAGCAACAAAGCTGCATCTACACAAACACCGAGACAGGCAAGCACATCGTGAACTTTAGAACAGAGCCCATTGCGGCTGTCAGCTGATCTGACCATGCTGTCCACTGTTCGCGTTGGAAGCGATAGTCCTTCAGTCATACCTCTGTGCCTTCTCCTTGGTGACAGATGGAAAGTACATGCAGCAATGGCTGTGAGAAAAAGATGTAAATTTTAAATATGTGTATGCCAGAAAAGGCTGCTGCTGTGGGTTTCTAAATTCAGATTTCTCAGGATGAATTGAAGCTAAGGTAAATTCAGTCATCAAGTGCCTAATTTCTGAACGTTTATTTGCACATTTCCAATAGAATGCTATTTGAAAAGGCAGGAGGCAGAACTGAATGCATTTCTTTCGAGGTAAAACCTTTTTTTGGATTTCAGGTGGACCCATTTGTTATCACAATGGCTGACCATTGTGCAGAGTGCGTAGCAATTCCCATAACTTTCCCCCGGGGTCTTTGATTTACAGTTGCATTTATTCTGACTTGTGGGATTTCAGGTGGACCCATTTGTTATCACAATGGCTGACCATTGTGCAGAGTGCATAGCAATTCCCATAACTTTCCCCCGGGGTCTTTGATTTACAGTTGCATTTATTCTGACTTGTGGAAGTCATACCCTCATGAGTTCACACTGACATTTGGTAGCAATTCTAGTGCAATCCTGCAGAGTATTTTCAGCACTGCACATCCTGGAAGCCACGTGGCCACCCTGTTGCCAGGCACATTTGTCCATCTGACTTTGATTTGTACAACATGCTTGCCAACGAACAATTGAGGCATCATGGTGGGGAGATGACCACAGACTGGTCTGCAAATAAACCTTTTCCATATATTGACATTGAGCGCACTGCTTCTGAGAGTGCCAGATTGAGTTATAAAGAGATATTTTTTAAAAAGTCATTTCATAAAACAGTCTCCATGAATTGCCTTCTCCAGATTGTTCAGCTCGGATACCTGGCCCAGAATTAATATAATAAATAACAAATCTTACCAATTTTGACATACTGGACATGCATTACAGCTAATTTTCATAAGACCTCTGTAAAGTAGATATTATTTCCATTTTATAGGTGGGTAAACTGAGTCTAGTATGCATGAAGTACAATTCCAAAAATTAAAATTAGTTCATCTATCAGAAAGGATTCAAATCAAGGCCCGTCTGACATCAAAGCATATGCCAGTCCCAGAATCCTTCCCGTCCCCTGATAGCATGATCTCCCCTGGGTCTCAGGTAATGAACTGAAGATGGATAGGAGGAGAATTCATCGATCTTATAGTGCCCAGAAGTAGCAAAGGGTGAAGTTATAAACATCTCAAGGCCACTGTATAGGAGATAAAATTATACAATATCTTTACAGTTTAATCACCTCCTTACACCTTACCCCAGTGTGTGACTCTAAGTTACAATTCAGCAACTCTCCATTACTCTAACCACATGCAGCCCATTGTGAGCAGCAAGGACACTTTTATGATGAGTGGGAGGTCTAAGACTACAAACGTATTCTTTCTTTTACTGGGATTTTATATGTCCTCAGGCATGTTAGCTGGTTCTCATTTCTCCTTGTGGATCTTTGACATCTTGTGTTACATAGCACACGCCCATTAGCATTGGGAGTATTTGCTGTATCTGGACATACCATAAGGCTTCCTATCAAGGCTACTGATTAGACTAGATTCCTAATCAGAAGGAGACATCAGACTCACTCTGGGAATTTCTCAAGAGATGCACCCAGAAACGTGTCTCTGAATATCCAGCACATTTTCAAGATGACGACAATCTTAAGTGTCCTATTGTGAATTTATTAGAGCCCAATCACAAATGGGAAATAGGAAAACATGCAGCACATTCAGAAGAAAAATTAAAAGAGTCAGAAGACACAAAAGCAAGAACATTGGTAAAAAAGGCGTGACTGAAGACTTTCTCCTTCACGTGAGGTGAGCTGCCCAGACCAGCTCCCCTTAATTGTCTTTAAGTTCCTCACTTTAAAACTGCCCAAACTTGTCACCTACTTGCAGTAGTCTGAGTAGATTTCACATGGATTGAAAAATCTGAGTCTTGAATTGGGGGTTCAGGGACCCTAACCTATTCTCAGAGCTAAACCTCAACAACTACCAATGGCTCCCAGCTCTGAATAAGGACAATTGTTTACCACCAAGATGAAAATCCACTTTTGAAACATTCTCACCCAAGGTCAGGTTGACCTAAATAGTACTTTATTGAGTGATCCTGTAAGGAACTATAAGTGGCTCCCAGCTCTGAATAAGGACAATTGTTTACCACCAAGATGAAAATCCACTTTTGAAACATCCTCACCCAAGGTCAGGTTGACCTAAATAGTACTTTATTGAGTGATCCTGTAAGGAACTATAAACAATTCACTAGTTCGTCAAAAATAAAAGCAAATTGCATGAGAAAAAGTTTTTGATTCTTGAATTTCTCACTTACCATGCTGAAGGGCATTTTGAAGGCCAGTGTCTCCCTCCCTCTGAAGTGAACATTGGCATTTGAATCTAGTCTCCCTGTGGTGCCAGCAAAATGTAGACACACCCCGAGGCTTGAAGATCAGAGGCGGCTCCTTGGCTTCTTTCCTCTTCACAGGCCCCTTCCTTACTGTGAGTCTCCCAGGTGTCCTGGCCCACGGGCGGTTTCCCTGTCCCCTGCTCCAATCAATCCTCCACAAAGGTTCCAGAAGTATCTGAGTAAAACTGAGATCAAATCTTGACTTAAAAATCTCACATCTCCTTAAGGAGCAAGCTCCTCACAGTGGCATAAATATCCCTCAAAGATACAGCCCAAGGCCACCTTCCCCACCTCGTCTTGCTGTGAGCCCTGTCACTCATCCTGTGCTCCAGTGTTCTCAGAACACACCATGTCTTGAGATCTCTCACAAATGCTTTTTGTAAAATGCCCTTTCCTTCCATCTTCACCTGGAGTCTTAGTTCATTTTCTGTTGCTTAAAACAGAATACCTGAGAATGGGTAATTTATAAAGAAGCAAAATTTATTTCTTACAGGTTTGGAGGCTGGGAAGTCCAAGGTCAAGAGGACATGTCTTGTGAGGGACTTCTTCCTGGTGGGGACTTTCTGCAGAGTCCTGAGGTGGCACAGGGCATCCATCACATGGTGTGGGGGGTTAGTGTCCTAGCGGCATCCTAGCTCAGTTCTCTCCTCTCTTGTTATAAAATCACCAGTTCCACTTCCATAATAACCCATTAATCCATTAACCCATTAGCCTAGTAATCCATGAATGAATTAATCCATTTATGACGGCAGAGCCCTCATGATCCGATCACCTCTTAAAGGCTCCACTTCTCAATACTGCCATCCTGGGGATTAAGTTTCAACATGAACTTTGGAGGGGTCATTCAAACTATAGCCCTTGGCAAAATTGATTGTCTTTAATGATCCAGTTTGAATGTCATCTTCTTTGTGAGACTCTTTCTAACCACTTCACTCCATAAAATGCAGTCAAAAACTTCTATATCGTTCTGTATACTTCACTAGATTACAACCTCCATAAGACACATCTTAAAGCTTGTCTCACTGCTTGGCATTTAGTGGACACTTAATTAAATGTTTTTAATTAATGGAGGTTGGATTAAAGGGGTTATATGAAGTATGGCCTGACCATGACTGTCTCAGTCATGACTTGCAGATCTGAGTAATTGCTGAAGAGTGGCTCAGCTCTAACTAGGTGTCTTTCCATGCTTTATGTTTCTAAAAAGTCTTTGATTCAATAGAAATTGCTGTAAGTAGCCAAAACTTTACAAGGTTCTTATGACACCCCGCTTCTATAACTATTGATAAGATATCTGGACCAGACGTCTCAGTCAGAGATAACCCCTTCCCCTAAAATGGCCAAGCAACCAGACTGGCTCTATGCAACAGGCTTCTTCCTAAAGTGACTGAGAATTGGAATCCCTTACATTACATCCTGCATAAAAATCTCAGGACTGGGAGCCAAGACAGCTATGTTGTGACATTATGACTTAACTATTTATACCAAGCAATTCTTGCCAGGGAGGATAAGGCTAAAACAATCAATCATTCAATACTTGCCTTAGGAATTTCCTGTAAACCAGTGCCTTGGGTTAAATGTCACCCCCAAACTTAATCCCCACTGTAACGATTGAGGGTGGGAAATACTATTACAGTAATCGAAAGGTGGGGCCTTGAAGAGGTGATTAGATTGTAGGACCACGCCATAGTGAATGGATTCATAATGATGGTCAGGGGTGTGGTTTGAGGGCTTTAAAAGGGGAGCACAAAGAGTCTTGCTCTCTTTGCTTCCACCATCTTGCTGTGTGAGACCCCGGGACACTGTTGCCACCACCAGATGTGTTTCTTGGGCTTTGGATTTCCCAGCCTCAGAAACTGTAAGCTATAGATTTCATTCTCTTAGTAAATCACCCGGTTCCATGTATTTTGTTATAAGCAACAGAAATGGGCTAATACAACCAGTTTCTATAAAATAAGTATTCGTTCATCTGGGCAAAAGCTATTTTCCCAGGACTACTCAGCAAACAGTTTTCTTACAAAGCAAAAGTTTACTTATCAAGATGTGTGGTGCTGCTAACACCAAGGCCACAGGTTCGGATCCCTATATAGGGATGGCCGGTTGGCTCACTTGGGAGAGCGTGGTGCTGACAACACTAAGTCAAGGGTTAAGATCCCCTTACCAGTCATCTTTTTTAAGGTGGGCTTAGACTGCTCATCTTACTGTGTTCCCCAATCATGAACAACATTCATTTCCAATCAGTTTCCCAGCTAAGATCCCCTTACCGGTCACCTTTTTTAAGGTGGGCTTAGACTGCTCATCTTACTGTGTTCCCCAATCATGAACAACATTCATTTCCAATCAGTTTCCCAGCTTGAAAAATCTAACCATGTGAGGCCAGACCCCCAGCCCTATCAACTTTCTCCCCTGACCTCTCCTTCTGAGGCTCCTCTTAGACTCTGCAAGCTGGTATTCTCCCCCACTGCAGTTGGTCTCATAAACTTACCTTTGCCTTATGAATGGCTCATCCTGCTGGTCTTTCTGGGGAGCTGGCAGTGGACAGGGCTTTGAAAAAAACAGCAATACAGAGAATGACAGGTTTTGTCCAGGATCCTGGAGTCTGAAGCTCCAGTGTCTGCTATGATTCCCCCCATGACCTTGGCCAAGTCTCTGGTTCCTGTTGGATCTCAGTTTCATCATATAAATGATGAGGAAGGTCTGAATAAACTACCCGTGTCCTCCAGCTGTGCACAAGTTCTTATGTCTGTGTGAGCCCTCTCTTGCTCTCTGACTTTTTCTGGAGAATTAAAGTAATAGCTAATGCAGAGGGAAAAGCAAGTTACCTATTAGTTATTATTAATTTCATCTATATTGGATACTGTCTAGTAAAAGGTTTCTCATATTCCTTGACATTTTTTGGGAGAATGAGACAGTTCATTTAAGGGACATTTCTAAATAAATAAGTAAATCTTACTGCTATGGTTTGGATGTGTCCCCTGCCAAAGTACATGTGCTGGAAACTAAATCTCCAATGCAACAGTATTAAGAGGTGGGACCTTTAAGAGGTGGTCAGGTCATGAGGGCTCTGCCTTCATGAATGGGTTAATGCCACTATTACAGGAGTGGGTTCCTTATAAAAAGATGAATTTGACCCCCTTTCCTTGCTCTCTTGCCATGTGATACCTTCTGCCATGCAATAAGAAGATCCTCATTGGGTGGGGCCCCTTGATCTTATACTTCCCAGCCTCCAGAACTGTGAGCCAAAAAAATTTCTTTTTATTATAAATTTCCCAGTCTGTGGTATTACAGTCACACAAAGTGGTCTAAGAAACTTACCCTACTTCACATATCTTTAGAAAATTAACCATTTAAAATAACCACTTTCCTAAATTCTTTCACAAAAAGCTTCCTAATTTTCTACTTCCCAAAGAAGAGGATATTGACTCTTTTTAAAAGTACTGTGACATAGAAGTTGGGTAAACCTAAGAAGACATTGCTTATGTTAAAGAAGACAATGGAGTATATTCAGCATTATTTGTAATCATGGAATATCTGAAACATACTAAATTCCTATGTAGAGGGATTCATTAAGTACATCTTGGGCATTTGTAAAAGTTAGAATCCACAATGGTCAGTAGAAGCTATGTGTTAGAAGAAGTGTAAAAACAAGAAAGTGTTCATTATACACTACGTATAAACAACACGATTCCATGCTTATAAAAATCTCTACAAAAATTATTGGAAAGTTATATACTATTAATTGTGGCTATTTCTGGAGTTGATGTAAATGTTTCTTCTTTTTGCTTCCGTATATGTTGCAGATTTTTAAAAATGACAATCAATTACTTTTACAATAAGAAATAAGCAAAATTGTTAAAATGACAAGGCATCAGCTTGACACATGACCAAATTAGCTAAGAGATCCTTGAGTGTTCTCTACCCTGGTGCAATGAAAGTGACGGGACACTGGAAACCAAAGGGTTAACAGGATTCTAGCCATAGGCTGCAAGAGGAAGAGGATGTCTTAGGGCCAAAACTGCTTTGTAACTCAGAAGGACTGGGGTCCAGAGACAGGAATAGGTACAAAAAGTTCTAATATATCAGTGGAGGAAAAACTTAAATTAGGGAAATTTGTTCAACCGAGTGACAATTTCACGTGATGAGGTTGCCGCCATTGCATTCTATGGAGGGACACTTCTGAGCAGCTCACACAATGCTGTGCTCCTAGGAACGGACTTGGACACCACTTTTGTAATTGGTTGCTTTCTGAATTGTTGTCATTGTGCCGGCTGCCTTCCATCTTTCCTCCCTCGACCTCTTCACCTCATTTTTCACAGTTATGCTCATGGAACCCTCTTGGTGTCTCTGAGTCCAAGATGCCTCTTGGTGTCTCTAATTCCAAATAAGTTTTGGAACCTTATTTATTCATGCAATTGTCTACCTGCTTGTCCAACTTTCCAGGCTTACAATTATGATAAAGAAAAACTTAGAGATGGTTCCCAAGTCCTACCAGTCCTGCCAAAATCTCATTCAGCCCAGTGTTTGCAAGGGCGCCTTTCACATTTATCACTGTCAACCTTTTTCAACACTGCCTTTGACTATTGCTCACCACATTTTCAGGCCGAGAGAAGAAATTTTTGTTTACTGAGAATGCTGTATTTCCTCCCAAACCACTTGAGTTATATTCCTGAAGTCCTGCTTGTGACATGATGTAAACTTTCTGAAGGAGATAAATTTAAGAAACATACAAGTTTTTCTATATGTTTATGGTCACTAAAATAAAATAACACTACAGCTTAATTTTTGTTGAGCACTTTCTATTCTATGTACCAAGTTCTAAGTATTTTACAGATTATCTCATGTAACCCTCACAATAGGTAGGGGTTATTGTGTTCTGTGTTTCATACAAGGTAAAGTGGAGGTATGTACAGGTAGCTTACCAAAATTCACTTACCTAGTAAATAGTGAAACCAAGATTTAAACTCAGGATGTGTGCTATTGAAATTATGTTCCTAAATTTTACATTATGCTACTGCTAAATAAAGAGACCAGTAGTGACATAAAACATGTGCTAAAGAACCAGTCATGGGTTACCAAGTTAATATCCAGTAACCTCCATTTGCTAACCTTTGATCACTGGAAACATCAGGACTTCCACCCACATTTAAAATAAAATATGTGCATGTCTTTAGTTGCAGATAATATGCAACATTAACTGGGATGTTTTCCTGCATTTGTTCCTCTATTTAGGTGCACATGCTTCTGACCTTCCACCACCAAGAAAATGTGAAAGCTTCCTCCTCCAGAGGAGCAGAGTTCTTGAAAGGAAAATGCTTTAGACATTTTTTCCTTAACCAGCTGGGATGAGTCAGGTTTTACTCACACTTGTGCTGTAGTAACTGGGTTTATATAATTTCCTATTCAAGTCCATTATAGGTATTGTCCACCTAATACTCAAAATAACCTTACACAGTTGAATACTATTATTATCCTATTTTAGAATGAAGGAAACTGAATCGCAGGGAGGTAATAACTTAACTTAGAACATGAATCTAGTAAGTGGTTCCTGAACAATAAGTGAACCCTGTGGGTTTACCAGTTTCCTCACAGTGATGGTAAATCGATTTTTAAAGGGCATGTACTTACAAGGTCAAAAAGTCAAAGACAATGAGTGAAAAGAAAACAGCAGAAACATTTCTAAGGTGGTAAGGGATGGGAGGAAACAAGCCCAGCAGTCTGCAGGCACTGGAATAAGACTCAGCCATGGGGCAAGTCCAGTGGCAAGCTAATTCACTCTCATAGTCCAGCATGCAGGACTTGTAGGCAAGGACTTGCAAAACTAGGGACCAGACGTGGGGGCTAAAATGAAGATTTTTTGAATGGTATAGAATAGGTATTTAGACCCCTGGAACCTACTCCCACCTTTGGAGCCTGGCAACTGCCTCTCTCTGATCTTAGCAGGATATTGCGGTTTTGCTCTCTATAAAGAAAAAATTAGAGGAATCCTGGACTGGAGTCCCCAGGCGCAGCTGAAAGCCGCTCTGGAACAGGAGATTATTAAGTGAAAATCTATAGGAAATGATCTGATGGTCCCAGACTGTGAAAAACATCAGCAACTGGGTTTAGAAGGAATGCAGCCCTCTACAGCACAACTGTAGAAGACTAAAGAAGGGCTCTCCTGAAATGAGAAAATCCTGCAGATACTGACGAATGGAAGCCACTCATCGAAATGGTCATCAGGTCTTTCTTTTGTGGATAAATCCCATCCACACAGAGAGAGCTGTGAGTGAACTTTTTTTTAATTTTCCTTTTCTTCAAATTTCTGCTAATTTTTATTTATTTATTTTTTTTAATTATTTTTATTTTGTCAATATACAATGTAGTTGATTATTATGTCCCATCACCGAAACCTCCCTCCCTCCTCCCTCTCCCCCCTCCCACCCAAGTGTGTCCCCTCCATTTGCTTGTTGTAAGAACTTCAAAAAAAAAATAATTGTGGTTGTTATATCTTCCTCTCCCCCCCCCTGTTTTTTTTTTGTTGTTGTTTGTTTGTTATTTTGTGTGTGTGAGAGTGTGTGTGTGTGTGTGTGTGTGTGTGTGTGAATTGATTCATTCAC
>NW_007729892.1:43454-61536 GCF_000696425.1 Galeopterus variegatus
AACAAAAAAAAAAAAAAAAAAAAAAAAAAAAAGATATGTCCAGGTATATAAATATCCAAAATTGTAGCTTTCACCTCTTCTCAAGAAGTTCCTAGAAAATGTGTCACCTTAGTATTGAGGGATGTAGATGTAAGCAGTCATAGCAAGGCACAGGCTACAGAGAAATGACAGGGATCGTATTAGTCTGTTCAAGCTGCTATGACAAAATACCATGACTGAGCAGCTTAAACAGCAGGAATTTCTTTTCTCACATTTCTGGAGAATAAAAGTCCCAGAAAAAGGCCCAGCAGGATCAATTTCTGATGAGGGTTCTCTTCTTAGCTTGTCAGTTACTAAAAATGTTATTGCTATTATCGCCTCACTAAGTGGTTGCTTTCTTGCATGGCCTTGTGGTGTATCTGTATAGAGAAAGGTAGAGAGTGACCTCTCTGGTGTCTCTTTTTATAAGGACACTATTCCTTCAGGATCAGGGACATACCCTTATGAGCTACTTAACCTTAATTAACTTCCTTACTCCAAATAAAACCACACTCGTGGCTAGAGTTTCAGTATATGAATTTCTGGGGAACACACTAAGTCCAGAATTTAATGCCCCAAGCCTTGCAAGATTCATGTTCTTCTTGAAGGCAAAATACATTCATTCCATTCCAACAGCCCCCCAAATCTTAACTCATTTCGGCATCAGCTCTAAAGTCTAAAGTACAAAGTCTGATCTAAATATCACCTAAATTAAGCAGGGTTGAGACTGATGCCACGATTCACCCTGAGGCAAAATTCCTCTCCAGCTATAAACCTATGAAAGCCCACAAGCTATGTGCTTCCACAATACAATGGTGAAACAGGAATTAGAAAGACACTCCCATTCCAAAAGGGAGAAATTACAAAGAAGAAAGGAGTGACAGGTCCCAAACTAATGAAAACCCTCCGGAGACACGTTCCATTAGATTTTGAAGCTCAAGAAGAATGTCCTCTGCCCTCCAGGTCTGCTGCAGTAACTTTTATTTTTTAATATATAAACATTTATTTTCATGGCTCTGTGGATCAGTCCCACCCCTTTTGCTCAGGGGAGTTAAGGCCTTGCCCCTGAGGAACTACGTGGTAGCATCCTGCCCCCCACCCCAAACTAAAAAGGCCCCACACTTTGAAACTGAGGAAGAACCAGCTCTACCTCCTGGGTCTGTGGTGGGAGTGCCAGCCCTGAGGATCTCTGTCTCACCTTCTGGGTCATTCTTCCCCTTTCTTGAGTGATAATGCCTGTTCATGGCTGGATAGCTTATTGTCCTGTCCTGTAGAATCACAGCAGTGACAGCCTTTCTTTAATTTTGTCCCATTTTCTATGTCCCCTTTAGCCCTAGCTGGCAGTGTTTCTACTGGTACAATCTCATCTCTATTTCTGCCTTCTGCTGAGGTGGTTGATTAAATTTGCAGTTCACAATCATATTAACCTCTGTATCAAATGTTTATTCAGTTACACCCTTAGTGTTCTCTTCTAATTTTTTGCAATATGGATAAACTTTCTCATTTTTTTGCAATATAGATGGGATGAGAATTTTCCTAATCTTCAAGCTCTGCTTCCTTTTTGCTTAACAATTTCTTTAATTTACCTCTCTCCACTTGTGTTTTGCTATAAGTGGTAAGGAGAAATCAAGCTGTTCCTTCAACACTTTGCTTAGAAATCTCCTTAGCCAAATGTTCAATATCAGTTCTACCTTCCACAAAACACTAGAAAATGAACACAGTTCAGCCAGGTTCTTTGCCACTTATTAACAAGGATCACCAGCTTTGCATTTCCTCATGGTCCTCATTTCTGTCTAACACCTCACCAGAAAGGCCTTTGACATTCATATTCTTATGAACATTCTGTTCCCAAGTATTTATGTGTTCTCAAAGGTGATAGGAGCTTTCTCTCTAGCTCTATTTTCTTCGCGAGCCCTCACCAGAGTTGCCTTCAACAGTCTCTTCAAGGCAATCCAGACTTTTTCTAGCACACACATCAAAACTCTTCTGGCTTCTATTCATCACCCAGTTCCAAAGCCATATTTTTAGGTATTTATTCTAGCAGCACCCAACACTCATTACCAAAATCAGTATTAGTCTGATCAGGCTGCCATAGCAAAATGCTATTAATTAGGTTATTTAAACAATAGAAATTTTTTTCCCACAGTTCTGGAGGGTAGAAATCCTGAGGATCAGTTTCTGGTGAGGGCTCTCTTCCTGACTTGCAGACAGCTGCCTTCTTGCTCTGTCCTCATCTGGACTTTTCTCTGTATGTGGAGGGATGGGGTGCGGTGGGGGCTGTCTCTGGTGTTTTCTTATAAGAACACTGATTTTGTTAGATCAGAGCCCCAACCTAATGACTCATTTAACTTAGTTGCTTCTTTACTCCAACTATAGCCACACTAGGGGTTAGGGTTCGACATATGAATTTTAGGGAGGAACAAAAACATTCATACCATAACAGACATCCTACAGAGAAGAGAGGTGAAAGAAATTCTCAATGTGATGGTGAAGGAAGTCTGAGGATAATAGTTTTAGTACCACATATAGGATCACAGCATTTTTCATTAGGGAAACCTGTACTTGGACAATGCAGTGTATTGAGTGGCCCCCAAAGTCACTGAAGATTAATCCCCACTGTAACTGTTAAGGGTGGGAAATCCTATTATGGTAATTGAAAGGTGGGAGTGATTAGAAATAGGTGATTAGAGTGTGAGGACCATGCCATCATAAATGGATTAATCCATTTGGTGGTATAATGGCGGTCTTGGCCATGGTTCTGAGGGCTTGAAAAGGAGAAAGCATGAGGAGATCTCTCTGCTCCACCATTCTTTCCATGTGAGACCCCTGTGTCACTGTCACCAACAACAAGGCTCTCATCAGCTGTGTTCCCTGGATTGTAGACTTCCAGCTTCCAAAACTGTAAGCAATTAATTTCCTTTCCTTACAAATTATGTATTTCCAGGTATTTCATGATAAGCAACAGAACTGACTAATACAGACATGCTGAGATGAGACTTATCCACGTTTGTGAGATTTAGGAATGCCTATGTTAGACAAAAATTAAGAAATTTTCCTCTCCACTGAAAGAGAAGGAGAGAAAGAGGCAGGGAGTAGGGTGGGAGAAGGTATTACTTACCTTAGGGAAAACAAAGTTGTACCAGAAAATAAGTATAATAAAACTACATGGCTCAGCTGTGACTAGCAATGTATTCATAGAAAAGTAAACCAAATAAGAAGTTAACCTTAATTTTTTTGAGGTTTTTGTTTTAGTGGAACATGATTGTAAATATCTGTTTCATTACTTTCAAGGATCTTTTGACCCATAGGTCTGGGACCCATAGGTCATTCAGGAGCATGTAGTTTAAATTCCATGTGTTTGTATTGTTCCCAGAGTTTGCTTTTTATTGATTTCTAGTTTTAAGATTTGAATATCAATACCTGTGTACACTATGTGGTGATCAAACTTTTGACCCATAGGTCTGGGACCCATAGGTCATTCAGGAGCATGTAGTTTAAATTCCATGTGTTTGTATTGTTCCCAGAGTTTGCTTGTTATTGATTTCTAGTTTTAAGATTTGAATATCAATACCTGTGTACACTATGTGGTGATCAAATCAGGATAACTACTATCCTCATGTTTACAAAACGTAATCAACTTTTGTGACCCTTAACCAATTTCTCACTAATCTCCCTTTTCCTTCCCCTTTACCATCTCTAATAACCACTGTTCTCTTTTCTTTCTTTTTTTAAAGTTCAACATATTGTTGTGGTTCTTCTTTCTTCTGTTTTCTTTTTTTTCCCCTGTATTTATTTATTTTTTTACCTCCCACTTATGAATGATAGCATGTGGTATTTCTTTTTCTATGCCTGGCTAATTTCATTTAACATAATTTTCTCTAAGTTCATCCAACTTGCTGTGAATGGCAGAATTTCATTCTTTTTTATGGCCAAGTAGTATTCCATTGATATATATCACATTTTACTTATCCAGCCATCTGTCAATTGATATTTAGGTTGGTTCCAACTCTTGGCTATTGTAAACAGAGCTGTGATGAACATGAGAGTGCAGGTGTCTCTTTGACATGATTATTTCCTTCACTTTGGGTTTATACCCAGTAGTGAGATTGCTAGATCATATGGCAGTTCTATCTGTAGTTGTGTGGGGAAACTCCATACTGTTTTCCATAATGGTTGCACTACTTTACAGTCCAACCAACAGTGTAGGAGTGTTCTCCCTTCTCCACATCCTCACTAGCATTTGTTATTCTCTGTCTTTTTGATAATGGCCATCTAACCCATGTGAGATGACATCTCAATGTGTTTTTTTATTTGCATTTCCTTGATGCTTAGTGATGTTCAGCATTTTGTTATGTCTCTCTTGGCTATTTGTATATCTTCCTTTAAGAAATGCCTATTCAGCTCATTTGCCCATTTTTCAGTTGGGTTACTTGTTTTCTTCCTGTTAAGTTGTTTGAGTTCTTTGTATATTCTGGATATTAATCCCTTGTCAGATGCCTAGTTTGCAAATATTTTCTCCCATTCTGTAGGTTGTCTTTTTGCTCTGTTAATTGTTTCTTTTGCTGTGAAGAAGGTTTTTAGTTTGATATAATTCCATTTATTTATTTTTTCTTTTGTTTCCTGTGCTTTTGGTGTCTTATTCATAAAGTCTTTGTCTAGTCCTACTTCCTGAAGTGTTTTCTCTATGTTTTCTTTTAGGAGTTCTATAGTTTCAGGTCTTATATTTAAGTCTTTAATCTATTTTGAATATATGGCAAGAGGTACAGACCTAGTTTCATTCTTCTACATATGGATGTCCACTTTTCCCAGCACCATTTATTAAAGAGGCAGTCTTTTCCCCAATGTATGTTCTTGTTGCCTTTGACAAAGATCAGTTTGCTGTAAGTATGTGGGGTGATTTCTGGGTTCTCTATTCTATTGCATTGGTCTATTTGTCTGTTTTCATGCCAGCATCATGTAGTTTTGGTTATTATAACTTTGTAGTATAATTTGAAGTCAGATAGTATAATGCATCTCTGGCTTTATTTTTTGTTTTGCTCAGGATTTCTTTGGCTATGTAGGGTCTTTTGTGGTTCCATATGAATGTTAGGATTGTTTTTTCTATTTCTGTAAAGAATGTCATTGATATTTTGATGGGGATTGCACTAAATCTTTAGACTGCTTTGGGTAGTATGGAAATTTTCACAGTGTTAATCCTTCCAATCCATGAGCATGGAATGTCCTTCCATCTGTTTGGGTCCTCTTTCATTTCTTTCAACAGGGATTTATAGTTTTTGTTGTGGAGAACTTTCATCTCCTTGGTTAAATTGATTCCTAGGTATTTCATTGTTTTGGCAACCATTATAAATGGGCTTGCTTTCTTGATTTCTTTTTTTGCTAGTTTGTTATTGGAGTATAAAAAAGGTATTAATTTTTGCATGTTAATTTTGTATCCTGAGACTTTACTGGAGTTGCTTATCAGCTCTAAGAATTTTTTTGGAGAATCTTTAGGTTTTTCTATATACAGGATCATGTCATCTACAAACAGGGACAGTTTGACTTTGTCTTTTCCAGTCTGGATGGCCTTTATTTCTTTTTCTTGCCTGATTGTTTTGGCTAGTACTTCCAATACTATGCTAAATAGGAATGGTGAGAGTGAGTATCCTTGTCTTGTTCCTGTTCTTAAGGAATGTCCCATTGAAGACAATATTGGTGATTGTTTTGTTGTATATGGCTTTTATTGTGTTGAGATACTTTCTTTCTATACCTAATTTGCTGAGAGCTTTTATCATGAACAGATGTTGAATTTTGTCAAATGTTTTCCTGCGTTCATTGAGATAATCATAGGGATTTTTTTCTATTCTTTTGATGTAAGCATTTCTTGCAATAAACTTCCCTCTTAATACTGTTTTTGCAGTATCCCACAGATCTCAGTGTGGTGTGTCTCTATTTTCATTACTTTCAAGGATTTTTTGATTTTCTGTTTAATTTCTTCTGGGACCCATAGGTCATTCAGGAGCATGTAGTTTAATTTCCATGTGTTTGTATTGTTCCCAGAGTTTGCTTGTTATTGATTTCTAGTTTTAATCCTTTGTGGTCTGAAAAGATATCTGAAATGATTTTAATTTAAAAAATTTGTTGAAACCTATTTTGTTACCTAACAGGGGGTCTCTCCTGGAAAATATTCTGCATGCTGATGAGAAGACTGTATATTCTGTAGTTGTTGGATGAAATGTTCTGTAGGTATCTCCCAAGCCCAGTTGGTCTAAAGTATAGTTTAAATCTTCTGTTTCTCTGTTGATTTATTGCCTAGATGATCTGTCCAATGCTGAGAGAGGGATATTCAGGTCTCCAACTATTATCATATTGGGGTATATCTCTTTCTTTAGGTCTAATAATGTTTGCTTTACATTTCTGGATGTTCTGGTATTGGGTGCATATATATTTATGATTATTATGTCTTGCTGAATAGATCCCTCTATCACTATGATGGTCTTTTTTGTCTTTTTGGTTTTTTGTTTAAAGTCCATTTTATCCTATGTAAGAGCAGCTACTCTGCTCATTTTTGGTTTCCATTTGTGAGGTATATATTCTTCCATTCCTTCACTATTAGTCTGTGTGTGTCTTTATGGGTGAGGTCTCTTGCAGACAGCATATAGTTGGGTCTAGCTTTGTAATCCAATCAGCCACTCTTTCTCTTTTGAGTGGGGTATTTAATCCATTTACATTTACTGTTGTTCTTGAAAGGTATTGTCTTACTCCTGACATTTAATTGCTTTTCATATGTTTGATTTAAACATCTTTGCTCCTTTCTTCTCTTTTGATTGTTTGTCTTCAGTGTTCATTGGTCTTTTGAGGTGGTATGGTATAGTTTCTTTCTTTTTCTCATTTGCATATATGCTCCACCAGTGCTATTTGTTCTTTCTTGTGTATTCATGGTGGTGATTATTGTTCAAGATTATCACCCTGAACTGGTGGGCTCCAGGTGCAGGACTCCTTTAAGCATTTCTTGTAGAGCTGGTTGTGTGCTGGTGAACTCCTACAGCTTTTGTTCTCTGGGAAATAAACTATTTTATCTTCATTTCTGAAGGATAACCTTTCTGGGTATAGAAATGTTCTTGTTGCCTTTGACAAAGATCAGTTGGCTGTAAGTATGTGGGTCGATTTAATGTATTTAAAATTCTTCCCACAGGATTTAAATATATTTTCTCTTACTTTGTAGCTTATCTTTTTTATTTTCTTAACAAGGTCTTTCAAAGAGCAGATGTCTTTATTTTAAGTCAAGTTTGTCATTTTTTTTATTTTCAATGAGCTGTGCTATTGCTGTCATATATAATAAATATTTTGGGGGGGAGGGCTAGAAGATCAAAAAGACTTTCTCCTATGTTTTCTCTTGGAGGTTCTATAGTTTTAAATTTTATGTTTAGGGCTATCATCAATTCTGAGTTATATTTAGAACATAATCCCAGGTATAGATTAATTATTTTAAATTAGAGCAGTTGCTTCTCATTACTCTGGAGTGGGCTTTGAGGAGAGAGACTTCCTACTGTAGAGGTAATTGACCATTGAGTAGGGTGTTTATATTGGTTCCAGGTAGATGCAGCAGTGTAGTCTATGTGGGTACTTCTGCCATATTCAGTGTCAGAGTTGTGTATGAGTGCCTCCATGGTGTAGGCACTGGGGCACTTAATGACTTCTTGCTGAGGTTAGTGACACTGTGTTGGAATGTTGAGGATATGGGTGAGCTCTCAAGTCTTGGGCAAAGTGCCTGGGTGCCTTGTCACTTTTTGGCTGAGTTGGGTGACCCTATGTAGACTGGGTGAACTGGGGTATACTGGATTTCCTTAGCTTGCATGGGTGACCCTGGGTGAGGTTTTTCTTTCCTTATTCCCATAGGCCAAGGCTTCTCCTGGGTCCTTGCTTCCCTTGGTTGGAGGATGGGTTTGTGGAGGCTGGAAATTTTCTTCTGTACACTATTTGTCTATCCTGGGTTTCTGTACTCTCTGGATTCTCTGCATTGTGTCTCTCCCTGGGTTAATGTAGTCATGCACACTACACATGGAGTGTAATTCCCTCCATGGTTTGGGCCACTATGCTGGCTTACCTCTTTCTGGTGGCTCTATCTGTGAACCTTCTTGTGTCAATGTGGGTGGTGGCAGTGAGTCCTGCCACAGCCAGTCTGACTGGTGCAGTGGCAGTGGTGGTTGTGTGTAAGGTTGCTGGTGATGGAAGTAGTGAAATCCGTGCTGCAGGTGGTAGCAGCTGGGCAGGCTACTGCTTCAGCATTGGCAGGGTATCCCTCCCATGGCTAGTCTGGCTGAGGGGGGAGTGTGGGCAGAGATCCCACACATAGCCAGACTGGCTGTTGTAAGGGTGGTGCTGGCCGCCAAGTTGCAGGTAGCTATGGTAAGGATCCCATGCTCAGCTGGGTCTGTTTGAGGGGGGAGTGTGGGCAGAGATCCCACACATAGCCAGACTGGCTGGTGTAAGGGTGGTGCTGGCCGCCAAGTTGCAGGTAGCTATGGTAAGGATCCCATGCTCAGCTGGGCTGGCTTGGGTGAGGGAAACCACGTACAGTCGGGGCTGGCTTGTGCAGTGGTGTGGACAGGGATCCCATACCCAGGTAGTCTGACTGGTGCACTGGTGGCATGGGTTGCTGTGGAAGCACCACTGCATGTGGTGGCAGCAGTGAGGGTATCATGCCCAGCCAATCTGATTGGCGTGATGGCTATGGTGGCAGCCACACTGCATGTGACTATAGCGGGGTGTCCCATGCACAGCAGGGCTGGCTGGTGTGGCGGCACAGATGGTTGCTGGTTATGGCTGTGGCACTGCAGGAGTATGCAGCAGGGGTCCCGCACACCTGTGTGCAGCTGGTCTGGTTGGCTGTACAGTGCCAGTGTGGATGGCTACTAGCCGTGGCGGCAGCTGGAGCTGTGCTGCAGGTGGCAGCAGTGTGGGGTGGGATGAAACTCACTGTGGGAAGGTGGGCAATGGTCCTTGGTCCTGACAATGTTACCAGTGGGCGCAATGGTGGTAGTGGTGGGCCTGTTCTCATCTTATTCTGCAGGAAGAACATGTCCTGGGATCCTCTATTCTGCCATCTTCCCACAATCCCTCCAGTAACCTTAATTTTTAATATAACTATTTTGGGGGACTAGAGGAAAGTCAGTGTTTCTGGGGTAGAGTATTACAGATTTAAATCCTTATCTTCTCAGTAAAATGTAATAACAATATCTGAAACAGAAACATCAAAAATAGCACTATATTCATGGAAAAAATCTCAGAAATATGGTTGTAACAACACCAGAAAATATGAAAGTTAGAAGGACCAGTTAAAGGAATCGAAGTGGTTACCTTTGGCCATTAATTATAAGAGGCAGAAATCCATTTGCCAGGCACACATACACACACCCACATGCATATATATGCATACACATACCTGTATGAATATACACATACACGTGTAATATATGTTTGTGTGTCTGCATGCATACACACACTTTTGCTAATAATAAATGAGTCCTGTCTCTTTTAAAGTTATGCACCCCATCCCACGACCATCCCCTTCCTCACTGTGGGCAGCTCTGAAAAAAATCTTAACTCCGGAGCTGCTCATACAGTCCATTGAAATCTCTGTTGCAAATGCAACACAGTTTAGCTTTGCCCTGTGCCCAGTCCCCCTTCCCTCACCCCTTACTGATGTAATACTGATGTAATACCCTATAACAGTCTCTATTAAACCTTTACTTTTTACTGTGCTACACACACACACACACACACACACACACACACACACACACACACACACACACCAATTACCAATATACAAACTAACCTAAACAAATACACATTACTATTGTCTTACTTGAATTTTCAGGAATGTTGAATTTTTCTTTGTCATCTTCCAAGAGTTCGTTAACTCTGGGTAAATTAACGATCATATTAGAATTGCTAAGGAATGATGCTTGGTCCTTGCAAAACATCTTCATCACAGACTGAAAAGAACCAAAGGCTGAACTTCTGGCCTGGACATTTTGTGAAACCTGAGAATATAATGAAAATTAATTGCAATTACTTAGTGACTTAAAGCAATACCCTCACACTTCTGAAAATGAAGTCCTTTCTTCAACTGAATGTGCAAGATGTTCAACAAGTCAAAACAAGTCATTTATATATATGTACCTATCTATGTAAAATATATATATAAAAAAATGAACAAACGGAAAAACAAGAGGCCTGATGTTTTCTCACCTGATGTTGGCTGTTCTCTTGTCTGCACTGTCTTTGCTCTGAACCACTTTTCTACATTGCCTTCCAAGTCACCACCTCCCCATTTGGTGGTGGTGATGGTGGTGGTGCTGTCTACATCAAGCTTCAAACTAACTACCCACTAATATCCCTAAAAATAGTAACTATTATTTCACATGGACTGGAATCGGAATTCTTGAAGATGCCAAAAATTTATACAGAATTAGAGCATTTCACATTATGGTTGAGGTTAGTAATTAACTCCCCCTATAGTCCAGATCCCCACATACAACATACACTAGATCCAGTGGACATGCCATTTTCCACCAGGCTCACAGATTTCATCATGCTATGTGCATCCAGACTTTTTGTTAGTTTAGTTTGAACCCCAGAGGCTGGGCATCTTCCCTGGCTCTTCCTGGCTGGGATCACAGCAGCAGATTATAAATGTACAGCTCCGACCTGTTTTTTCTGAAACAAATCTAGGGTTAACATGTAGCTGTGCTTTGCCTTCCTCGCTCATTTAATTCCCTCTAGCCTAGGATGAGTCATCTTCAAAGAGAGTTTGATAAAGTTCCTCTAATTAAAAATTACCTTGCGGGCTCCTGCCCTTTGCCTGTGTTTGGTTAATAGAAGGTTTTGATCAAACTAACGTGCAATCAGTATTTCAAGCCTGCTGGTATATTTGTGTGCTTGGGTGAATTGTGAATACTTCAGAGACCTTCACTATTTCAGTTTGTCATTCTCATTATTATTTCATGAGCAAGGTGAAAAGAAGAGGACGCGCAGCAGAGGAGGTTAGAGGGAGGTGAGGGGAGCCTGTGCAGCAGGCAGAGGAGAGAGGAGATGGATGACAGGTGCACAGGAAAGGCTGGACAGTAAGTGCAGGGGGAGAGAAGTGAGAGGAAGAGAACAGGGAGGGATCAGAGGTGTGCCAGGAAAAACAGTGAAACCAAAAAAGAAGCAGAATAATTTAAACCTAGGGAGATGGAGATAAATGAAGAGCATGGTAGCTTTCAGGTCCATGAAAGAGTCTCTCCATTACAGAGTCTATGACTGAAGTCTATGGCCAGTGAAGATGTGCATGATTTGAACATTCTGATCTACCCTGTGTTGCAAGCTGTTCTTTGCCTCCTGGTTTCTGCTGTAGAATTTTGTTAAATCATTCTAAATCAAACTTTTTCACGTTCTTATTCACTTGTTCATTTGCTGAACATTTTTCTATGTGGCAGATCCTTTGCTTGGTCCAGATGGTGCCCTTTGACTGGGCTGCGTCACCAAAGGGTCAGGGACATGAAGAGGTAATTGTTGCAACAAAACAGACTCTGTTTTGAAAATTTAGCCACTCCTCAGGTGCCCACGATGCTTAAAACATACTCTGTGAAAATGTGCTGTAGTGAAGCTGCACAGACCATTTTTTTTTGCAGTAGGGACAAAGCCCCTCTAGCAAGGGAAACCCTGTGAAGTTCTCTACACAATCACAGCAACACTGTTAAAGCATATTTCTTTTTTGCTGCCCTTATTTTTGTAGCCAGGAGAGTGTAAATGCTTTGCAGTTTTTCCCCATTTCTCTCATTGTTTTATTTTCAAAACTGCTATGAAGAAATTCAAACATACAGAAAAGTTGAAAGAACCGAATGGTGCATACCCAGTACCTTTTTCATCAGTTAACATTTTGCCCCACTGGGTTTATTACACAGCCATCCTCTATCCATCCATCAATCTCTCTCCCTTTCTCTTCTGTATTCCCTCTATGAAGTCAGGCTGGCATGCATCTTTTTCTCCTTTAATCCACTAATAACTCATTTACTTTAAGTAATCATGGTACATTTCCTTCTTTCTATAGTGTAGATTTTCCCTTTGATCAAGACTCCCTATCCATCATTTTCTACTTGTTCTGATATCTTCCTAAACTCTACCATTTTTCCAATAAAACGAGACACTTGTGTTTTATTCTATCCCTTCCTTTTTGTTTCATTTTGCTTGTTTATTAGTTTTTCATTTACCGTATAGTACTAGCGGAAGAATTAAGAGAACCTCACTATTTCATTCTCTATAAAAACCAGTTATAGGATCAGATTTGCTTTGGATTTTATTCCAAATATAGTCTAAGCCCTCATTATGTATGCCTGTTGTTGGTCACACCAGCATTTTAAAGCAGTTGTTCCACCGTCTTTCAGCTTTCATTTTCCCCTGAGAAGTCAGCATCAAGAGTCATTCAAATAGTTGTGCCCCTGTATGCAATATGCCAATTTTTTCTGGATGCCTTGATGATTTTCTCCATATCTTTGGTCTTCTACAGTTTGCCCATGATGTGCCTAGGTGTGCTTTTCTTTGTATTAATCCTGCATGGGTGATAAGCTTTTCCAACCTGTAAATTTTTGTCTTCACTAATTTTAGACAGTTTGGGGTGACTATTTCTTCAGGTACTTTTTCTGACATATGCCCTTTCTTCTCTCCTCTTTTCTTCTCCTCCTCTCCTTCTCAGGATTCCAATTACATGTGTGTTAGTCACTTATAGTCCGCACTGATCCCTGTGACTGCTCATTTTTCCAGTTTCTGTTCTTCAGGTTGGGTTATTTCTTTTAATGGATCAGTGGATCACCAAAAACACTTGTACTTTTCTTCTGTCATCTTCATCATGCTGCCAAACCCACATGATGATTTTCAAAATTTTAGTTCAGATATTGTATTTTCATTTCTGGTATTTCTTTTTTTTAATGTTAATTAGATTTATTTATTTTTTTTCTGGTATTTCTATTTGTTCTTTCTTATAGATCTCTTTCTCTCTCCTGAGACCTCCTTTCTTTTTATTCATTGTGAGCATAATTTTCTTTCTGTCTTTGTGCATAGCTTTAATATGCCTAATTCTCTTTGTTTGCTAATACCATTGTCTGATTCATCTTGAGACTGGTTTCTGTTGTCTTTTCTTTTGAGAATGAATGATGCTTTCCTTGTGCAAATGTGAAGTAATTTTGGATTGCATCTTAGAACTTGTAATTGATATGTTGTAGAAAGTCTGATTTCTGTTATGGTATTCTGGAAAAAATATATATTTTTAAGTAGTCAGGTAATTGGCTAAAACTCTAAAACCTTTTTTTTTTTTTTCCTGAGGTAGTGGCAACTCAAATTTTAGTTTAGTTATTTTACTTTGTTTGGGCTGCTTGGTGTCTCCCCGAGGTAGTGGCAACTCAAATTTTAGTTTAGTTATTTTACTTTGTTTGGGCTGCTTGGTGTCTGCCCCACAAACATTGCATGGATGGTTCAAGGGTCAGCCAGAAATTTGGGAAGTTTTGTAGGAATCTCTGTCTCTCTCTTTTCTGAGATTCAGGCTTTGCACCCCACCCCACCCCCACACCCATGCACCCCCCCTCACTACCCCCCCACACTATTTTCCATCAGCTGTTTGTGTCTGAAACCACATCCTTTGGTTCTTTTGGGTAGCAAGATTATGGACTTTCTTTCCATTTGACTTTTAGACGCCTTTCATGGCACAGACTTGGGCCTATCTTCAGTCTCAAAACGCCCAAAACAGAAAATTCACACTTTTCCTTTCCCTTTTTTAAGTGTCAACTCCTCTCTAGTTCTGTATGCTTTCATTTAACATCTAGTCCCTTCACTTAGTTATTTTCTACATATTTTTTTCAAAGATTATGTAGCTGTTATCATCTAAATGTTTTTTCCCTAATAGGGGCTAATTTTCCATATCAGAAGCAGAACCGTAATACGCACACATATATTGTTATTTCATGTGTACGTATCCATAAGCAGTTTAATTTGTACATGATATTTTGTTGCGTGAAGAGACTGAAATTTATTTATCTAATCCCTTATTCTGAGGTTTTTGGATTATTTCTGCTTTTTTTTTTTCTCATACAATTCTTTATTTATATCGCTTTGTACATATAGGTGAAAGTTATTTTAGGAAAAGTATCAGAAGTGGAACTATAATGGAAAAGGCATATACATATTCGATTGTTAGATCATTCTAAATTGGCTACAAAATAATTTACTCTCCCACCAGTATTCTTCATCTACATTCTCTCCAACATGCTACCAGACTTTTTGAAGTTTTGCCGAAGTCATTGGATGTGAACCAGCACCTTTTTATTTTAATCTACAGTGTCTGAGTATAAGTGTCTTTCCATGTTTATTGTTTATTTGGCTTTCCTGTTTCGTTGACTTTTAACATCATTTTTTTCAATTTTTTATTGGATTTTCTTTTTGATTTAATTTGTCTACTTGTTTAAATATTTTTGATACTAGTTTCTTGTACATATATATTTAAACATTTTAAAAAATCTTTGGCTTATATTTTGCAGTTTGCTCATCTTTGTTTTTGTCTGCACAGAAGCTTTAAAGTTTAACAGTCATATTTATCAATCTTTATTATTTCTACCTTTCATATTTTGTTTAAGAAATCTTTGTCTACTTAAAGTCATAAAGATTAAAAAAGTTTTTTTTTTTTTTCTCTTTACAGTTCGGACGTTTTGTTTTCATGTATAAGATGTTATTCTTTATGGATTTTTTTAATTGTATTTTTTTTCCTATTTGGATAATCAATTTCCCCAGCATTATTTCTTGATAATTCATCTGAATCCTATTGACTTGTAATGCCACCTTTGTCATATACCTATATATTATATCTATGATGCTTCAGTCTGGGGGCTTTTTTCCTCTATTGATTTTTCCATGTTTTCTCTACTTTAATAACAAGACTTTATGTTTGCTATGGTTCAAATTTTTGTGTCGCCTCCAAAATTCATGTTGAAGCTCAATCTCCAGGGCAATGGTATTAAGACATGGGGACTTCAGGAGGTGATTAGACCATGAAATCTCCTCCCTTGTGGATGGACTAATGCCTTAAAAAAGGGCTGAGGGAACCAGCTGGGCCCCTTTGCTCTCTTGTCTCCCACCACATGAGGATGCAGCAGCAAGGCACCATCTGTGAAGCAGAGAGCAGCCCTCGCCAGACCCCAAATCTGCTGGAGCCTTGATCTTGAAGTTCCCAGCCTCCAGAAGTGTGCAAAAATAGTCTTCAGCTGTTTATAAATTACCCAATCTGAGATATTTTGTTATAGCAGCATAAACAGTCTAAAAGAATATGTTATAATGAAAGTCCTAAATCCTTATGCTTTTTCTTCAGAATGGTCTTAACTAATCCTGGCTTTTTAGTTATAAATTTTAGCTTGTAAATTTCCAAAAACTACCTCATTGGATTTTGACCACAATTGCAGTTAATTTATAGATAAATTAGGGGAGTAATTTACATCTTCATTGTATTTAGTGTTTTCATTAATTATTTCCATATGTATATTTACATCTATGTCTACATCTATTATCTGCATCTATTTAGTTCTGTATTCACTCTTACGCTACGTCTGTGTCTGTGTTTGCATCTATGTGTGTGTCTACTTCTATAACTATATTGATAGCTGTAGAGATGTATCTACATTCATACAGGGCTTTTTAAATTAAAAAATGATTTTTAATTTTTAAATTAAATTTCTAAACGACTTTAAAAATATTTATTCCATATGCCTTATGCTCTTGTTGCTATTGTGAAAAAGAGTGGTATTTTACAATTTTATTATGATTAATTTTTGCTCAGTGTCCAGGGATATGACTGTTTGTATGTTGATCTTATATCCGGGAAGCTTTCAGTTTTGTTTTTTTCTATAGTAGTTTTAATAGATTCATCAGTGACTCTCTTGGAGATGCCATATTATCCGCAAATAAGAATATAATGTTTGCAAAGACAGTTTGATTTGTTTTCTATTTTTCTTTCTTATTTTTTAAAGAATTTTTCTTATTGCTTTGGCTAGGATCTCCAGTACAATGTTGAATAGGAGTGGTGAGAGTTTGCATCCTTTTCTTGTTTTATTTTTAAATAAAATGCATCTAATGTTTTACCAGTATTATGGTGTTTGCTCTGGGTTTCTGTTAGCTACCATTTACCAACCTAACAAAAGCTCTTTTACTTCCAACTTTCTAAGTGCATTTTTAATCAAAAAGAAACATTCAATTCTACCATTTTTTGTATCATTTAAAATGGTCATAGATTTTTGTTCTTTTATCTGCAAATATGAAGTAGATTAAAGTTGATTTTTGATGTTGAAGCATCTTCATGTTCTTTAGAGAAGTCCTACTTGGTTATTGCACATTTTTAATACATTGTGGGAAATAATTTGTTGGTATTTTTGTTTAGGATATTTGCTTGTTTGTTCCTTATGAGATTGACCTCTAATTATGTTCTCTTGTACTATCCTTTTCTAATTCTGGTATGAAGCTCATAGTAGCTGAGTAACGAGTCGGGTTTTTCAACTTCTTTCCTTTTATCTCTTATTACAGTTTTTTTTATGAGGAGGGACTCAATGCTTTCCTGATTTTTTTGTGTGTGTTTGTGTGAGTGTTTAGGTGTGTATATGTAGACTTTTGAATATGATTTCAATTTCTTTAAGAATTATTAACTTGTGCTTTCTGTTTCTTTTGGGGTCAATTTTATTAATTCATATTATTATAAAAGTTGCTCATTACATCTAAGGTTTTAAATTTATTAGCAGTGGATTTTGTGTATATATATATATATCCCCATAAAAGTTTAATCCCTGTGGTATCTCCAGTTCTTTGTGATTTATCTATTTTCCAAGCATTCATTTACTCTGCTGTCTCTCTGAGTCTTCACTGCAGCTCTAGATAAGTATTATTATCCTGTTTTTCAGATGGTGAAAGCAGGCAAAGATACATGAATTGACTCAGTCAAGGTCTCTCAGCTGGTAAGAACTGAGAGGAGGATTCAAATCCACCTTTGCTCTTTCTTACCTGTTCTTCTCCTGATCCTCTTTCTTACTGTTTCCATACTTTTGACAGGAACCTCTCCCTTTGTCCTTTTTTTTCCCTCTTTCATGGTTCTCCTTCATTCTAACTTGAGTATCATCCGCCCCTGAATGTTAAAAACTCTGCTCAGGTCACCACTCCCTCCCTCCTTCATGTCATCATGAACACTTTATTGGATGTGTCTGATGTTGAATAAAGAGATCTGGATTCATTCAGGCACTTAGTGAATCTGAAATGCATTCATTCATTCTGCGTAGCATAGATGATGTCACCCCTGACCAAGGAAGCATTGTAAACAAGGGAAATATGCAGAGTGATGCTGCTGTCTTATGCATTCAAATGAAGTCATTCAATCTCAGTTCTCCCAGGAATCTTTATACCTTGATGAGATTCTATTTGCATTAATGGAGCTTTGAAATTCAAACGTTTAGGCCAGTACCAGGGATGGTGTTGGAAGTGGAATGAGATGGATTAAGGAAAGAAACATTTAGTCTGATCAGGTAAATCCCTTAATGAGTTCCCCTAGACAGTAAAATTAGAAGAGAAAAAAATTAGTCTGGGCTGGACAAATAGGAGTCCACAGAGATGGGAAACAAGAATCTTGTACTTAACTCAAGGTTAAACGATCCATCAAAACTTCCTGTGTTAACCTTCTTTGTTCTTGAAATCATTACAATGTATTCGTGTTTATAAGTTCTCTCTACACACAAGTGAAACTGTTTAATTTATTAAAAATAACAAACGCTTTTGAGTGCTAGGCACTTCAGCATGTAATTTAATTTTTATAATCACGACTTCTTATGAAATTTAAGCTCTGTGATTAATACTTTGTTTTCATTGCTTGTTTATTTGTCTATCTTTCCAACTATGATCTAAATTCCATGAGGCAGTGATAGGGCCTTTGTTACCCATCACTGGATCATTGGTACTTGGCAGAGTTTTTTTTTTTTTTTTAATTTTTATTTTGTCAATATACAATGTATATGATTATTATGGC
>NW_007729892.1:62483-68464 GCF_000696425.1 Galeopterus variegatus
CCTGACTCTTTTCACTCAATATTATTCTCTCAAGGTCCATCCATGTTGTTGCAAATGGCAGAGTTTTTGACATACATGGGGCAGTGTGGAAATGTGTCGAATGGAAGAATGTCCCGATTCTGGCCGGTTCTCTGGTATTCTGTAATCTTCAAAGTTGTATACCCTTTACTGCATTTGTTTATGAGCTCCATAGGACTTTAAGTTGTTCCCACGTGTTTTCTGTGAACTGAAATTAAGGCTGTTGAGGCAAAAGAATTTTAGAGAAGTTTATTGGATCAAATATGAGAATCAACCCAGGAAACACAAACCAACAGGGTCAGAAAGTGCTCTGAAGTCTATTATAAGCTGAAAGGATTTTATCAGAAAGTTTACATGGGGTGGGGAAGAAGGGGGTGCCTCATTCCCGAATTGTCCATTTTCATTGGTGGGTAAAAATATGATAGTTATAATCATTGATTACAAGTGACATCATAAAGTTAAAAATGTCTATGTGCATTTTCTAGTGCTTGTCCATCATGTTTTTTACCTTTCTTTGTCAGCAAGTTACACATTAGTTACTAAACCACAGTCTAAACCACGTGTTATTTCTATCTATGGAAGAGGATGTGGACACTGAAATCATGAGACTCAACCCAATGCAGGGTTTATTTTAGAAACTTTCTTTGTGTCTGTCACAAATTCCAATACCTAGAACTATATTTGACTCAACAATATTTATTAAATTCGTGGTTGAATGCTATGTTTCCTTCTCTCATCCCTGATTTCCTTGAAGGTAGATGGCCTATAGTTTTTATTTCTCGTTCTTAGCACATGCCAGTCACATAAAAGTACAATGTCTGTATTACGGAGGAGAAGGCAGGGCTCAGGGGGTGTTGGCGAGAGGCTCTAGCATCCAGGAGGTAACAGAGCTTAAAAGAACTCACTTCCTCACTTCCTCCCAAGCTCTCGTCCAGTTTTTAGAAACTCAATAAGGATAAGCTACGTTTCCAATAAGTCACTTCCTTGCTAGTATCTGTTTTCTGATTTGTACTAAAATTTTACTTAAATATTATTTCAAATCCTGTGCTATTTCAAGAGTCTACATTATTTTCCCTGAGATTCATGTTGACTATCACATTATCTTATAAAAAAAGCAGTTCAAATACTCCTTGTAATGTGTGAATTAATCTCGCCATCCTCTAACTCCAGTCCTGCCTCGCCAGTCCCACGAATGAGATGGTTGCAGCAAAATCCTAGAAGGAATTGTCTTCCTGATGCCATGTCTAGGTCTGCATATTAAATCTTGAGTATTGGTGGATACGGTCATTTGCCACCAACAGTAAAGCAACACTCCCAAGGTATCCTGGCAACCTGCTCAGCACTCTCATCATGATAGGCATTAAAGATTTTCTCACTTCCCTTAGACATTAGGGAAAGGGAAGACTCGTTCCTTTTATAGCCATGCAAAGGTGAATTTTGAATACTATAAAAAAATCTACTTTAACATTTAATCTTTCAGGAAAGTCTGTATTTCTTTTACATTTGAATAATTGCAATGGCTACAGAAACACATTTGTTCTAAATTTCGAGGGTGGCCATGACTGAATGGCCTCTGGGTACACATTTAGAAGGACAATAATGATACGGAAAGGTTACTGCAGATCTCATTCCAACCAGCACCAGGAAAAGGACTTCATATACATACAGATCACCTGCCAGCACTGACTTCAGTTTGAATGTCACCTCTATGGCTGACAGTGGCATTAGTTTGAAAAGTAAGTATGGAGGAACGGCGGTGGAAAGTCTGTCTTCATTCCTGCTCTTTTTCCCTCTTACTAGGCAAATTCACAGAGATCCCCTGTGCAGGCCCTTATGTGCAGGGTGGGTTTGAGCTGTGGCATTACAACACTGAAAAATGCTGCTTGTGCACGTGGCCTCCCGTTCCTCACCTAACGATGGAGCTGGTAGGTGCATTGGAAAATGCAGAATGAGGGGGTGTTATGGGGTGAATCATGTTTCCTGCAAAACTCATGTGTCAAAGTTCTACCCCCCAGAACCTGGGAATGTGACCTTATATGGAGATAGGGTCTTCACAGATGTAATCAAGTTGAAGAGAGGTCATTAAGGTGGATCTTATGCAATATGGCTGGTGTCCTTAGAAGGGGAAATTTGGAAACCTATAGAGAAGATCATGTGAAGACACAGGGAGGAGAGGGCCCTCTACAAGCCAAGGAGCAAAGCCTCAGGAGGAACCAACCCTCCTGGCACCTCGATCCCAGACTTCCAGCCCCCAGAACTGTGAGACCCAGCATTTCTGTTGTTAAAGCCACACAGTGCGGGGTCCTTTGTTATGGCAGACCCGGGAAACTCATGCGTGAAGGCATCTCAGATGTCGCTGCCCCAGCCTTGTGTGATGAGCACCTTCCAGACTCACCCAAGCACCTGCTCCCCATGCTCCTGCCTCCTCCATGCTGAGACTGGTGGTTTTCATCACAGAGCTGTCACTACCCTTTCAGACATATAGGTTTTCTATCTCCCTGCAACAAAATACCACAAAACTTCGCAGGCAATAGCCAATACGTGTTATCTCACAGCGTTTTGTAGGGTCAGGAATCCCCCAGTGACTTAGCTGAGCTGTCTGGCTCAGTCTCTGAGTGACTGCAGTGAGGCTGTTGATGGAAGAGCAGTCTCCGAAGATTGACTGAGGTTGGGGGACCCACCTGCAAGCTCACTTCCATGGCTGTCGGCAGGAAGTTTCAGTTTCTCAACCTGTGCATTTCTGCACAGGGATGCTCCCAACACGTCTCCCCAGGATGAACGGTAGCAGATATAGTCCGGGCCAGTAAGGGAGCCCCAGACGGAAGCTGCAGGCAGTGTCTTTCATGATCTGTGGCACATGGTCACTTCTGTCATACTCTGTTTGTGGGAAGGCTCTGTGTAGGGTTTTGAATACTGGGAGGTGGGGATAATGGGGATGCTCTTGGAGGCTGCCACCCCATCGGGCATTGCAGAATTCTCTCACGGAACAGCTCTATTGCATACAGCATGTAGCGCTTTGATTATGGGCCAAACTCCAGGTTCATTCTGCCTCTGTTCCTAGTAAATCATCATCACTCCCTGCTTGGTCATCAGCCCCTCACCCTGCTTTCCATTTCTGATCCTTTCAGTTTGGGGCCCACCTTCAGCTTGCATATTCCCTTGGAACCATTCTCTCTCTGAGTTTGGCAGGTGGCTTTAGGAGTGTCCCTTCCTCTGTGTTAGAAGACCCCCCCCCATGTGTTATCATGTGTTCCACCTGCTCCGATGCTTTGTGTGAGTCAGTCCCTCTCACTCACATCAGCTCAACAAACCCGCATCGGGCAGCTTCCACGTCAGGCATCGTGCTGAGGACTTGCCACGCTGGTGCCCACCCTTGTGTCCCTCCCAGCTAGAGTCCTGGCCAACAGCGAGGTCACTGCAACCCACAGGCAGATGTGGTTTTCCACTGCTGTGGGAGCCCAGAGGAAGGGCATGGAGTCGACCAGCAGAGGTTGCTGCACAGAAGCTGCTGGGTTCACTTCTCCTGACACCAGACTGTCGGCCCAAGCCTTCTTTTCTCCATCTACAGTGAAATACTGTCTTGTTTAACTAGAACTCCTAAATGTTTACTCCCTATGCTTTGAGTTGGTGGTAGAGGTGGTTAGTGTCAGGGAAGTAAATGACTGTCTAATTTACCACCGGGTCTGACATGTGGAAGCTGCAATTTGAGAATTGGCGTTACCTAACCGCTTCAGAAAGTTTATTCCACTTCTCTTGAGAAACAAGTTTCTTGTCTTGTAGGAACATTTAGAAATAGACTCCAAGTGGTGCTGGCAGGTGGACTTTTATATATTTTTTATTTTTAGAGAGCATCAGTCCCGCCTGTCATTTGCTGTGTCTGCAACTGCCTGACTCTGGCTCTGTGTAATAAAGCAACCCTGGGTCATGATTACCATTTTGACAAGATGGACATTTCCAAGATTCACTTTTTCAGTCTATCAAATTTGAGAAACACATTAAAATCAGTCATTTGTGTGGGGCTAATGTCTTCTGCTGGTGGCTAATTAGTCAAGATGAAGGTGCAGGTGGGGCTGTCTCCCTCCTAGCCCATCTCTGGCTGCTCCTTTATTACGGAAAGGACAATTAATGCCATTAAAACAAATAAATCTTTGATGCCACAGGGGATTTAAAAGAGTAAGAGATCAGGAGTGATTAGGTTTTCCACATGAGGCATCTTGGGATGGAGTTGAAACAAGGCATTTCACAACGGCCTTGTTGACCTCACTCCCAAGGGCAGATTCAGGTGTGAGTAGGAGCCTTAGCATCCCACGTGAGTGTCTAAGATGCAACCCAAGGGGCATTTTGATTTAACACAAAGGCAACTTTGGGCAGATTATCTTGGATAATATTGAGTTTGACTTGGATAAAGCTACTTTCAAGAGAGCCAGGGAGTATGGGAGAATGGAAAAAGAAATGGACGTGGAAAGCACTTTAGCTTGCTAGCTGGGTGGCCTTGAGCATGGCTGTCTAACCTGAGTTATGTCATAAAGGAAGTAACCTCACCATGTTGGTAGTAACAGGTGAGCTTCCGTTCAATTAAGCTCTTGGAAACCTGCAACTGCCATGTGGATTATGTCTCTCAAATCAACTCAAAATAGATTAAAGACTTAAGTATAAGACCTGAAACTGTAAAATTACTAAGGGAAAATGTAGGTGAAACACTTCAGGAACTAGGTCTGGGCACAGACTTTATGAACATGAGCCCCAAAGCACAAGCAACAAATGAAAAAATAAGCAAATGGGACTTTATCAAACTCACAAGCTTCTGCACAGCAAAGGGAACAATCAATAGAGTGAAACAGCAGCCTACAGAGTGTGAGAAAATTTTTGCTAGCCATGATTCTGACAAGGGATTAATATCCATAATATACAAGGAACTCAAACAATTACACAGAAAAAACCCCAAATAACCCAATTAAAAAATGGGCAAAGGATCTGAATAGACATTTTTCAAAGGAAGACATACAAATGGCCAACAGGCACATGAAAAAATGCTCAACATCACTAGTCATCAGGGAAATGCAAACTAAAACCACACACACCTCACCCCAGTTCGACTGGCTATAATCAAAAAGACAGTGAATAACAAAAACTGGCAAAGGTGTGGTGAGAAGGGAACACTCCTACACTGTTGGTGGGACTGTAAATTAGTACAAGAACTATGGAATACAGTATGGAGGTTTCTCAAGCAACCTTAGGTAGATCTTCCATACTATCCAGCAATCCCACTTCTGGGTATGTACCCAGAGGAATGGAAATCATCATGTCGAAGGGATACCTGCACTCCCATGTTCATCGCAGCTCTGTTTACAATAGCCAAGATACGGAACCAACCTATGTCCATCGATGGATGATTGGATAAGGAAACTGTGGTATATACACACCATGGAATGCTACTCTGCCATAAAAAAGAACAAAATTCTCCCATTTGCAGCAACACGGATGAGCCTGGAGAAACTTATGTTGAGTGAAATAAGCAAAGCACAGAGGGATAAATACCACATGTCCTCACTCATAAGTGGGAGCTAAAAGAGAAAGAAGGAAGGAAAGAAAGACCATAGTGGTGCATTAGACTTGTAAAGGGAGAGAACATACCTTGGGATACAAAGTGGAGTTGGGGGGGAAGGGGTAGGGGGAGACGGGTTGGGGATAATTGGGTGGGGGACATGGGGTACAATTGCAATTTGTGGTAATGGGTATGCTGCCAGTATGAGTCTGGCCTTGACATCTTGGTCATGAGGGGTGACAATCAGCTTTGTACCTCATGAATATTCACAACCAATAAAAAACTAAATAAAATAAAGATAAAAATGATTAAAAAAACACAAAAAATAAAGATATACAAAATTTCCTTCAAAAAAAATTAAGCACGTGTCAACCCTGTTCTTTATGTTTCTGGATGTTTTTAAAGACTTTTGCAACTC
>NW_007729892.1:68952-71818 GCF_000696425.1 Galeopterus variegatus
TCACTGTTTATCACTTTTAATTAATAAGTAACTTGTTAAAAAATATTTTGAGACTATGTAAACACCCTCTTCCTCACCAAACTTTTATTTACTTGTTTTGTTTTAGCTTCGATTAATGCTATGTGCCTGAGTCAATTATCACCATGATATTTAAAATGTGATGACTGTCTGTCCTGTTATATTATTTGACATTCTACTGTAAAGATTTATTTGCTGTTTCTAGCAGTTTTGTGAGTTAGGGATTACTGTGTCCATTTCTGATGAATAACCTGATGAAAGGTTAAGTCAGCCTTTGAGCTTTTAACTAAAAAAAGCTTTTGGTTAATAGAGGTTATTTGTAATTAATTATAACTGTGACACTTCATTTAAATCTTCGGTTTTAGCCTTCTTTAGTTCATAATTTGTCACCAGTGGACTACAGAGGTCACCTTTGCTTATGCACTGTATGTCAGTTCACACTTTTCCTATGTGACTGTCCACTCACTGAGGGCAGGTCCCTGCCTTATCACTGCCACATGCCCAGATCCCATCACCCATAGGCATGCAATAAGTATTTGTGACACATATTAATGAATGGACAAACACTGGTTTGAAGTAAACTATTTCTCTTTTAATGCAGCCCAGTAGAAAACATTTGAGAAGCTAAAGCAATGGAAATAAATAACAGGTTCAATTTGAGCTCGCTGAAAAGTCCTCCTCTTAAAGTGGGCTAGCGTTTTGGCCCAATCCCAATCCAGATACAGGCTCCCTACCACTGCCACGCATTGTAGGGGCTTTGTCATTTAGAAGTGGAGGTGGAGTGTCTTTATTGCTGAAAGACAGATCTAAAGCTTAAGATTCAGGGGCAAGAAGAACAGGAATGGGAAGAAATGTGCATAAGAAGGTAATTGTTCTAAGGCAAGAAATATCCATTGAATATGTGATGAGTCATGACTGAGGCCCCCTTCTGTCTGATGCTGAGGGGGTCTCAGTTTCTACAGTGGCTGAGAGAGAGAGAGACCTTCAAAACAATACAACCGGCCAGAAGCATGTGGTGAACTCAACCTCATGAGAGCCGTCCCAGGTTTACACAAGAAACGCCATTTCCATATGCTAGAAATTCCACTGGCTTTGTAATTGGTGAAGATGAGCTAATCAGTTCCTGCTCTTTTGCCTGCAGGAAGAAACTAGGGAAACACAGAGAGAGCGAGATGAGGAAGGGAATATTGTGGGAGCCATTTATGTTCCTATTTTGACCTTGAGTTTTTAACTCCAAGCAGAGGAAAATGGCTTTTATATCCTACCCCACTTCTCTAAGGACCCTGGTACTTACTCTAAAATGCCTAATATGTGAGTTTGTTGGTGCTTCCCAAAGAAACACCAATACCATGGGGAACACAAATACCATGGGGTGTTAATTGGCATGCAACCCGCCCCTCAGCCTCCACAGGGCCAAGCTGCTTAGATGCTGGGCTCAGTGCCACCTTCTCATCCGTCCTCAGCTTCTCCACTTGCTTTCAGCCCCACCCTTATTCCCTTGCTGGGCCGGAATTCACTTGGCTGCTGCTCACAAGCCTGAGCTCCTGGACTGCAATTCTCCCTCAGCAGAAGGCTGTTTGCCATCACACAGCCATCAGAAGGGGGTCACTGCAGCTGATCATGCAGCACTTTACCCTCCTGCCCCTCATTCTTTGCAGCACCATCGTACACAGTTTGATGTGTTGGGTATTGAGTTCAGTGCAGGTCTGAGGTTAACTATTAGGAATTACAGCATAAGAGAAGGAAAACAGTTAAACCATTTCTTCTATGACTATCCCCCAAGGCCAAGGGAAAACAACCAAAAATTAAACCTTTAAAGTGTACCTTCATGGTGTCAAGGAAGAAGTTATTCATGATACTTGTTAGAGGTGGTAAGGCGAACTTATTCAAGGGGGGCCACAGTGATAGGTGTAGGGACCGCTGCAATGAGGCGACACAGTGGAGAGAGAGATTGGGCTCAACTCCTCGTACGGCCTAGGCCAGTGGGAACTTATAGCCAAAGAGCAGGGATGAATGGATGGAAATTTCTAAAAGGAAACATCAGGAGTAAGGGGGATTCTTGTTAGAGCAACTCAACAGAATTCTTGCTGAAGGCAGACCAGGGTGATAAGATAGCCAGGGTGGTCAGATAGCAAGGAGGGGGGATTTTAGTTGAACTGACTTTGCAGGATTCTTGTTTAAGATGGGTTCTACAAGGACGGAGGGAGAAACTCAGGGTTGAGCTTAGTCAGAAAGGACTCAGAGGAACGTGATAAAGTTTTGGTCAAAGGAGAGACTCCTTGTCAGCAGAACACTTTAATTTCACTCCTTATTGCCCCCTTCTCAGGTCTGTGTTCATCCTAGAGACCAGTCCCTTCTTCAAAACCCTGTGTTGAGTATCCTTTCCCTTCTTTGGAGGAATCCTACAGCCTATTTTGGGGGGATATTTTAACCTAAGGATCTAGTCCTGCTCCATGCCATTTGGGAGACCCATCAATAACAGGAAGTATTTATACCAAATTATTTAGTCTAGAATTGCACTGTTTAATACAGTAGCTGCTAGCTACATATGGATTTTTAAATTCAAATTTATTAACAATAAGTAAAATTAAAAATTCAGCTGCTTAGTCGGTCAATAGTTAATGCAACTAGTGACCAGCACATTAGACAGGATGGACATAAAGTATTTCCATCATTACAGAAAGTCCTACTGAACAGCTTTGATCTAGAGCAGGAGTAGGCAAATTGTAAGCGTCAGGTCCACTCTACCACCTGCTTTTGTAAATAAAGTTTTATTGGAACACAGCCATGCTCATTCATTTATGTTTGTTTTCTTTAGTGCTACAATATCAGAGTTGAGTAGTTGTAA
>NW_007729892.1:72574-75232 GCF_000696425.1 Galeopterus variegatus
ATGCTCATTCATTTATGTTTGTTTTCTTTAGTGCTACAATATCAGAGTTGAGTAGTTGTAACGGAAACCATATGGCCTTCAAAGCCTAAAATGTGTTTTTTGGCTCTTTACATAAAAAGTTTGCTGACCACTTGTTGGCAATAGTATTCTAGGTTCACATTGGTGCTTCAAAACTGGGCATTTTTGAAGTTTCCTGCCATTATGGTGTACATATATGGCTCCCAATCTTCCGAGTCATATGATAGCTAACATTTGAATCAAATACACACACACCTGGCCCACGGACATCTATATATACTTTTTAGTGGAACCATTACATCTTTTTCCTAACCATCACAACAAAAACGTATTTTATGTTTGCCTGATTTCAGGCAATGTCCTGGGTGTAGTGGTACAAAAGAAACACATTCATTGGAGAACCTCTTCAGCACCCATACAGAGCTACAAAGACTTTGTCTACATTTTGCTTCTTTTAGTATGTTCAGCTCAGTTTCTGCAAAATTCTAAGGTGTTCTCCCATGTGTAATTACAGATGAAGGCACATTACCCTCAAATGCAGATGATCTCTTGGTTTTAATTGGTCTGTGGATGCTCTTTTACTTGTAAGTGTGATGCAAACAAGTAGGGGTATCTTGGTGAAATATATTCAGATGTGTATGAGTTAAACAGATTTCTTAGCACCTTTACAACGTAATTGTGACAATTAAATCTCTGAGAGATAGAATATAATTCCTTCCTCTACTTCAAGGATACTTCAAAAAGTTCATGGCAAAATAAAATTAAGAGATGATATGAATCTTTCCATGAACTTTTTGAAGTACCCTCATATTTCTTTCTTTTTTTTTTTTCCTTTTTGTCTTTTTTTTCCTTACCGGTAACGGGATCATAACCCTCGGTGTTGCGCCCGTACCGCGACCGGCAACAGGATCGCAACCCTCGGTGTTGCGCCTGCACTGTGACCAGCAACGGGATCGCAACCCTTGGTGTCGCGCCCCGCACCGCGATCAGCCAGTGAGCAGGGACCGGTCTCCACATGGGATCTGAACCCTCGGCAGGAGCGCTGCTGCGCTCCCAAGCAGCGCACTCTCCAGTGCGCCACTGGGCCGGCCCAGTACCCTCATATTTCTATCTCTTCCTCCTGCTTCCTCTTTCTCTCCTTGTAGTTTTTCTAAAGTATCTATTGAAACTGGCATTCCCAGCAACACAAATTAAGATCAGCCTACGTGGACTTTGAAAGTAAAACGATCTGAATGTGGGGAAATGATCTCATCAACTTCACGCAGCAAGTTTGGAAACACTGCTACATCTAATTAAAAAATGTTAAGAGAACATGAGGTTTGCCACACAAGTGCCTTAGAAAGCAAACACAGAGTTGGATGTTTGGAGGTGGTCATGGTCATAGGGGCAGGTGGTAGCTGGGGGTCAAGACTGGGTCTACACACATCTCTAACAGGAGTGGCCTCTGAATCAAGGCAGGAATAAGGCTTCTTACTGCCCATTTCTCTCCTGATAGATCTCCCTCCATGGAGATATTTTTTAAGTTAAAGACACCTTGGAGACTGATACAGAGCTAATGCTATGATGTGAAAGAAAAAGAGTTAAAGACCGAGTCTTGAGCCAAATTATTTCTCATTCTATTTCTTCAGGCTAGAACTTGGTGCAGCTATGGTTGTAAGGCATGCCTGTGGCATCCCTGGATGTGGCCCCATTGTGGTCCTGGCCTCAGAGTGGAGGGAGGCTTGGAGGATCATGCAGACATGGTGTGTGGCATGTTCTGAACAGCACCTGACCAGTTGAGGTTTGAGAGGCTTCTGCCCTCTCTTCTCCCTTCCCTCCCACCTTTTTTGGCTCTTGAAGTGTAATATTTTCCACGAATCCATGATCCAGTGTGGAGATGAGCTTCTTCTGTTTTCCTGTGACTACCCTTCAAACGCACGTGAGCTTGATTTGGGAGTGCCAGGCAGGTCTACTTTCTCCTCTCTCTTAAAGGTTTGTATCTGTAAATGTTGACTTGTCGGGAACTGGCATGGGGCTTTCCTTTGAAATCAGGCTTTCGGGAGAAGTGGAACTTTTGCAAAATGCAATTGTCTTGCTGAGGACTTGGTCTGCTTCTGCTGAGATGAGAATAGAGAGAGGGGAGATCAGGTGATGAAAGCATGCTGCACCTGCTGGGAATGTATGAGGGCAACTCAAGCACAAGAAAGAAAAGGTGCACTTCCAGGAAGGCACAGTCTCTTTTCTTTTCTAAGCAAAAATTAGGATGGTGTGGGTTATGATTTGATTAACAGGTTAATATATAATTTGGTGAAAGAATATCTGAAAATCTTATGGATACATTTTATAATCTCCCTCTAGCAACTATGTTAATTTGCTTTTTTTAAAAAACAATTTTCCAGCATGAGTGGCAGAGCCAGTGAGGTTATATTGATAATGGCAACATTAATTTGGCACCTGCCCTGAGTTAGAGATCATATACACAATTACTGCTAATCCCAGTACCTGAGGAGCAGGGTTGATATTGAAGAGGATCAGAATATCTTAGAATGTGCCATTTTATCATGAGTTGTTCTGAGCTGTAGGCAATTAAGAAGCAGCAAACACTCTCCCTCTATTTGCCTAAAAGCAGGACATATATTTCCCTCTCCTACCTCATACCAG
>NW_007729892.1:75244-81644 GCF_000696425.1 Galeopterus variegatus
GGTTTCTCTCCTCCCTTTGTATGCGAGTGTTTGTAAAACACTTCCACTGGGGGGGTTCAGGCTGCTGAAAAATTGTCCTTTTTCCTTATTACTATTATTTTTCCTCTTGACAATTATAGTGATTGTCAACTTTCTCTTCTTTCAGAGTAGGCAGGGTCACTCACAGCCAGTCTTAGCAGCTTCTAAATCCCACTCTGATTCTAGATCTATACGACTTGCAAAATACAGATCACTTTAGGAGAATGCTTGCTGGGTTGCAGGTGGCGTTTTTCTCTGTGGTGCTATCAGAGGTGGCACCTGGGTCAGCTCTTCACTCCCCATTCATCTTGGTCCTTGATGCGGACCCTACAGCATTTCAATTCTGGAACAAACTTGATATAGCACAATTTAATCAAATTCAACCTAATGAGATTCAACTGCTTTCAATTCAACAATTTTTTTTTGGAGAGTCCCTATCATGTGCCGGACACTGTGCCAAGCACTGAAAATATGAAAATGATCAAGTATGACCCATGCATTCAGGCTACCAAGCCAAGAGCCATCTGCTGGGCATGCCACATCTAGTCCCCTTCCAGGGCAGGGGCTGAGAATGGAGAGACACCAGGCCTGGAGAACTGGAAAGGGGTGCCACTGCTAAAGTGCTCAGCTGGGAAGAGGTGGGTGCATCAGACACTGAGGGAAGTCACTGGCAGAATCATGTCAGGGAAGGAAGGAGCGAGACCAAAGACTGGAGTGAATTGGATGCCAACAAAACAAAACAAAAAGGAGAGAAGGGTGGAAGAGTGAGTCCCAGAGAAGTGGTCAGGGGCTTCTCTGCCTCTCTGCAGACTTCCCAGGAAGCCTTGAGGATCAGCGAGACTCAGGTCTCCAGGGAGCCAGGTGGGTTAGCTGCTTCCTTGGCTTTAGCCTGGGAAGGGTTGAAAATGAACCCAGGAAGGTACTTAAGGTTAGGGACTTAGGACAAAGATTTGGTGAGTTTCAAGAAGGCTAATAGGAATGACATGCAAATCACAGGAGACTGAAGCCAGAGGGTGAAACTCCCAAGTCTGTATTTGCAAAGTAGGACCATTCTGAGTCGTGACCAAGTTCAGAGATAAAATGACATTGCTGTTTACAGGTGATTAGGAATAGAGAAGGTATAGCCCAAGCACCCAGAACCAAGGCAACCAGTAAATATTTGTTGAACAAGTGGATGGAAACATTGGAAAACAATTAGGTAGGGTTGATAATCTGAAATAACGGGCTGCTGGGGCTACTAGCAGCTATCTTTCCAATCCCACAGCAAGATAGAATAAAGTAGAATAAAGTCAAGCAGAAGAAACCAGAGAAGAGAGATGGAGAGTGAGAGAGAGGAGAGAGGGAAGAGGTGGGGGAGGGGAGAGGGGGGAAGACGGGCCTGGCTCAATGATGCCCAGTTCCAGCTACAGAAACTCTGGCTCCTTGGGAGCTCTCTTCCAGTTGGCTGCACAGCCTTCCCAAGTGTGCAAACAAACCCGTCCCTGTTGGTGGCTTCAGTTCACTTTCTATTTTTGCAGCTGAAAGAGACCAGCACAGAGGTAAGCTGGAGCTCCCCAGCGTCCTCCTGACCATGTTGAGCTAGAAAAGTGCTGCCCTGCTGCCAGGGACAGGAGGCACAGAGAAAATGTGCCATCTCCACCTGTGACTTAAGTGGGGCTGTCCCCAGGCACTCAGTTGTTGGGATGACGGGCGAGAAGCCCAAAACACAAATTGCCTTTTCCACCAACTCCTTCAAACCTTATGTGCACCTTTTAAAATACAAATACTCATGAGCATTGGAGGAAAGGCCTTACATTTTATCAGGATTATTTCAATTAAGAGCCAGATGGGCCACCAGGATTTAGCCTAATGATCTCCTTTTATGTCTCAAAATGCCAAGGCTGAGATAAATTAAAAGCCTGTACTAATCACTTGATTAGCACATTGTCTGGCAAAGGCTGGATACTGCCCAGACATTTGCTGAATGATGAATGCATTCTTCTGAAATGAAGAGTGATGCCCAAAAGATAGAGACAGGACAGTTGCTCACACTTGGCTGGAGCTGGGATATTTGCTTGGTAGAGAGGAATCGTGACACTGAGAGAACAGGGCCCAGGATGGGACGAGGGAGCAGACTGAAGGCAAAGCGTGCTTCTGCCCAGCTCAGGTGGGGCAGGGAGGTGTTTCTTTTATTAACTGTGAATGTTTTGTTCATTCTTCACCATTAGTTCATATTTAATGAGAGTCAACTACATGCCAGGTACAGTATTAGCTCCAGTAGGGACCATAGAGAAGAATCCCCCAAATAAAATAATTCAAAATAGAAACAGAAGGATGAATAGATAATCTTGCAGTAAAACACACTCCCGCAGGTGCCAATGACCACGTTCCTTCTGCTTTTGGTCGCTCTTTCCCTCAAAAGTGATTGAGGGTCTGCCCCGTGCAAGACCTAAGCCCCGAGTGCTGAGCAGGCAGGTGAGGGTGATCGAGATTACAACAAACTTCCCAAGCGGGTGCCGTGCCTTAAATAATTACATCGTTTGAGAATTAGGACAGAATCCTGGAAAAATAAGACCTAAGGAGGCTGAAATTTGCTTTACAAAATCTTGCAGCTGAAAGCAGGCCTTAGTCCAAACAGAGAGCATGCATAGCAGAATGCAGCGAGATTTTTTTTTACAGCAGTTATTCTGCCTCAGTAGCTTTCCATGCTGCATAACCTTGGGGTGGGGGCGGGGGTGGGCAGAGAGACACAATCCTACATTATCTGTCTAGAAATGAGCCTCGGGCATGAGGACTCTGTGAGTATCTTTGTTTCTCTTCCAAATAAAATGCCTTCCCCAAATATGTCATATAACTTTATTGCTTTGCTCTGAAAGACACAATGACACTTATACCAGTAGTGGTTTGGAAAGACATTGTTTGCAAATAAGCAGATCTGCAGAAAATGCTAACACCTTCCCAGAGGGTATAAAAGTCTTCCTGTGGGAGCTGGAATGGAACAGCATGTGTTCACTAAAAGCATAATTCCATGCCCACACTAGGTACAAAGGAGAGGCAAGGTGTATTCAATATCGAGAGTGATTTAAAAGATGGAAAATATTAATTTTTTTCCCTAGAGTTAATATTTTTCATAACCCATTGAAGGGCTTTGACTATATTTCAAATGCAAGAGACATTTCCATCTTGTATCAAGTTACAGTTGGAAGAGTTTCTTCAGCAATGCATTAGGGAAATATATTGGTAAAATGAAAGAGTTGTGATAGAGTTTCAAGTCAGGAGACATTCATCGGCTTTATGATTTTGGACAATAGGACAGGGTTTGCTTACCTGTATAATGGGGAGACTCATACCTACCTCATGTGTTGCTACAGGGGGGTTAAATGTCTGAAATGTCTGTGACTGTTGGAACATAATTGTGAGGTTCAGTAAATGATGGCTGTCATTGTACTATTTATACCCAGTTACTATTTAGTTTTGCAATTCTGAAAGGCAGACTGTGGTGTGGAGGGAAACAAAGAATAACTCATAAAAATGTTGGAGTCATATGGTGTGTGTAAGTGGTTGTATCTGCATCTCTGTGACAAAGACACAGAAGAGTGTGGGTATCATCACTTCCTTCCATATGTAAGTTTGAACTCTGTCAATGGTGTCCTATGGAAGGTTCCCTCATAGCATGAATCATCCTTCACCCACTGCTAGTCTCTCCGCAGCGGAGTGTCACTCAGCCTTGGCAGCAGGGATGGGAAGCCTGGGGAGCGGGGGAGGCAGGGAGAGAAGCTATGAGGCTGAGAAGTAAAATTGCGACTCTATCAACCCAAAAATTCTCTATTATTTAAACTTTGAGTAAATTTACAATACACATGGAGCACTTCCCCCCCGCCCCCGCCCAGTTGATGACAGGGTACCCTGGTTATAATCTCCTATGATTGATCCTGGCCCCAACATTTTTGGGGTGGAGCTCAGAGCCTGTCTATAATGTATAAGCTCTTCAGTCTTTGAATCTTTGTGGGATTCCCAAAATGCAATTTCCTTTTCTCTTCAAGTCTCTCTGTTCCTTTATTTCTATAGATTTCAGACTTCTTCCATATGATTCACCCACCCCTCAAAACTTCCCACTGTGTGTTGCAAACCACTCTCTTCTGTCCTCACCTTGTCCCCAGCTAGCTCACTCTGCAGCTTGACTTCAAGGAAACTAGATCCCTTTTGAGGGCCCCACTTCCCAGATGGTCCTTTTGAGACGTCTGGCCATTTCTCCATGTTCCATATGCCCGTCACCGGGTAGGAACACTGGTGTCTTCCTGGCTTCTCCTTGCAATTTCCAGGATTCTTCCATGCATATGCAAACATCCCTTCCAGTTTCACAGATCCTGGCATCCCTTAAGGTCACTGGGTGGCCCTTATTAAGGATTTTGAAAATTTCCTCAGTCTTCTATTGTGCTCCGTTAATGTCTAGGGGAATTTCCTATCCAACACTCCAGATTCACATTCCTCCCTTACATAAATAGAATCGTTTTTACACCTATTTTACTTCTTCCACTTCAGGACCATGTTTTGTGCAGGTCATAATCCACGACTACTGCATGTGAACAAATTTAATCTCAAACAGCCTTTTTGAGCGACTCTTAGGCAGCAGGAGCAGCTGTGTTTGCAGCCAGTCTGTCTCGCTCTCCAGCACAGGTACGGTGGCCATCATCACAGGTATGGTGGCCATCACCATGGGTACTCCACCCCCCATCATCCTCAGCTTGTCCCCAGATTGCCCACCATCACTAGATGAATGACGTTACTACAAATTCCACCTGCACACAAAATGCTACTTTTATGAGCTCTCCCTTCCAGCCCCTGAATGCCAACCTTCTGGCCTTTCCTAATTTGCTTTTCTTAATCTCTTTTCTTTTTATGTCCAGTCCAAGAGGTCCTGAGAAAGTGGTCAAAGCTCTTCAGAATTCCAGCTGCAGAGCCATGGGCTTAGTGCACACCAGAACCTGTGAGATAACGAGGTGGAAACCGTTCCTCTTCCCGGAGTGGCCATCAGGCCCCTGCCGCGTGCCCCTGCCGCATGCCCCTTCTCATCCTGGGCAGATGTTCCTGCTTTCTAGGCACTCTTGGTTATTAATTGCTTAGCCTAATCTTCTCCACTTGAAAACATGAACTGCAGATACAATATGATCCCCATTTCCTTTCTCCCCGCTCACCCCCAGAACTGGCCTCCTTTGAAAGGACTTGGTGTGGGGAGAGGGATTGGGTATGGCTGAGGTCACTCTAGGACCTGGCAGCGAGGTCTTCTCTGGACAGCCCGTCCTATCCCCTTCTGCCCACCAAACCAACTCCCATCTCTGAGTCAAACCGCAAGGCCTCCCCTCCCCACCCTGCAAAACTCCAGCCCTGCCACTCGAGTTACCTCGTAGCAGGTGTGCCCTGACTCCTCAGCTGAATGAACCCTTTGGCCTCTGTGTGAGTCGCTCACACTATTTTTTGATGCCTTCCTCAACTTGGCTGCCTTGAAATCTGTGGAGGGATCTGTTCTCAACAATGACTTCCTCTGTCTCCTGTTCCTTCAGGCAGGCCTTGCCATGTGTTGAACTTACTAATCTGCCTTTTTTTTTTTTTTTTTGTCTTTTTTTCCGTGTCCAGCAACGGATCGCAACCCTCAGTGTCGCCCCCGTACCCGACCGGGGACCGGCAACGGGATCGCAAGCCTCGGTGTCGCTCCCACACCTCACTCAGCCAGTGAGCGGGAACCGGTCCGCATGTGGGATCCGAACCCTCGGGCGGGAGCGCCGCCGCGCTTCCCAAGCGGCGTACTTATCCAGTGCGCCACTGGGCCGGCCCCATACTAATCTGCTTTTTAAGCTGGCTCTTCCCTCCTATAAGGCTACTGTTGTTTTATTGCATCGCAATTCTTCCTCCAACTCTCCTTTTGCTTTCAGGCCTAGTTGTTTTCTGTCTAGATTTTATTTTGCAGATCCCCCAGTGTGAGAAACATGAAACCAATCATTTCTGGGTCTATGAGAAACATTCCATGTCCAAATCCATCAAGCCCCCTCTGCTTGTGCATTCCTGAGATGGGGCACCAGCAGGCAGCTACTGCACCTCTGACTGCCGATGTCTGTTGTCCATGACACAACAGGACAGGCGGCTGAAGGGCCCCTGCCTGCCCCTCTCCTGGGTGTCTGGAGCCCATGTTGAAACTCACAGCCCCTCTCCTAAGGGAGCCTCTCTTTTCACTCCAGTATGATCAGATCTTCTCGTTGTCTGCAGCTGCCTCTTTTCAGACCATAATGACAAAAGACTAGTTTTAAACCCAAACCAGCATCTCACTGAGTTCCTGAGGGAGAGATAGAGATAGAGAATGTGTGGACTGCACTCTCGTTAGAGAGCTCTTTTAGCTTCGGCCAGGTAG
>NW_007729892.1:81948-82508 GCF_000696425.1 Galeopterus variegatus
AAAAAAAACATATTTCTGTATAATGTTGTAATCTGCTGCTTATGACATTTGTCATTCCTTTATGGTTGAGCTCACTGTCTGAGTCCTTGAAATCCAAAGATTTCAAGGCATTGGGCTTATAATATTCTTTTCCTCTTTAAAAACAATCTGACCTGCTGGGCCCTCATGGAGCCGTGTGACTTGGAATGTGTGAGGACAAACCCCAAGGACAAGGGGGCGAGTGTCCCACTTCCTCCCCACCCAAGCAGGAAGCAGTCTGAAATGAGATGAAGAGCCTGGCAGAGGAGACGAGGACCTCAGTGGCCAGGTCTCTGTCAACCTCCTGAAAAGGAGCCACCGTTGCTGTTTAAAGCCCCTGCCTGCAGCCTTGGCTGAAAAACATGTTAAAAAGAGCAAAAATATTTCCACGCTGATGGCTCAAAAGCCTGTGGTCTGTTTTGAGGCAAACCATTAATCTGTCTCATCCCACGGGCTTAGGTCAAAGTCAGCCCTGGGAGTTGCTTGTCCTGGTTGACTAAAGTTTGCACCCGTTGAAAATAGCCGGGGGTCTATTCAAGGAA
>NW_007729892.1:83329-84876 GCF_000696425.1 Galeopterus variegatus
TTGACTTTCCCATGTGATGTTGGTCCATCCTCTAGCTAGCTACAAGGACATGTACTTTTCAATTTCTGCTCAAAATCTCTTCTGTGGAAACTTAAAGAGATCCATAAGCCACACCCCTCTTCCTCTTTAAATTCAGAAACTAACAAGAAATCAGCTGTCAGAAGCAGATGAGGACTGGAGCTTAGGGTGGCTGGTGGCCACACTGGGCTGACTGGAGCCAGAGCTTGGTTCTGGGGCTGGGTGGGCTTTCTCCTCACCCACCACCCCTGGTGGAGACAGGTGGCAGGAATGCACCTGAGGGGAAGCGGCACCTGCAGAGCAGAGGATCTCTCCACACTTTGGCCTTAAAGAGAGCTGATGTTGCGCAGACACCTGGAGTCCCGTGGGCAGAGAGAGGGAGTGAACTTGAAGGCTGGGCACGCCCCCACCCAGTGCAGAGAGGCGGACATTTGGATGCCACAATCACTCATGCGTGGGCATTTCCATCTCCCCTCTTTGGGGAGAGTAAGCAGGGAGCTGCAGAAAGAGGCTCAGTCTGACAGTCCCAGGCTCTTCCTCATTCCTACAAGTGTGGGATCACTTGCGAGCTTGTTGGAAATGCAGAGTCTCCAATTCCAGCCAGAGCTACAGAATCAGAGCTTCTGGTGGGGGGGCATGGCAGCCTGAGCTTTAACACACCCACCGGGAGACATGATGCATAGCAGAATGTCTCAGCCTCAGTGCTATTGACATTTGTGCCAGGTAATTCTTTACTGTGTCTATGTGCATGTGCACATGTCCTGGGCATTGTAGGATGTTTAGTGGCATTTCTCCTCTCCACCCATCAGATGCCACTCATACCCTTAGTAACCAAAAGTGTCTCCAATCATTGCCAAGTATCCCCAAGGGGGATAAATCACCTCCAAAATGTCCTCTTTGAAACAGCAGCCCAGCAGAAAAGCATTTCCCTTACAATACATGGGGGGTGGGGTGGGGAAGAAAACACTGGGAAAAAATACACTAGATGTTGGGTAAGTGACCTTTTATTTTGTTTTTTAAAAACCTTTTCAGTATTTTTTAAATGTACTGGAATATTTTGCTTTTATACTCTCAAGAATTGCAAATCTTTCTATGGGTGTGTTGGTTTGAACCCCAAACCTTGGTTTCTTGTTCATCCCTGTGAGTGCGCATCTTGTTGGGTTGTGCCTATGACCTGAGCACTCTGAGATTTGCTGTGGGGCCGACGTTTCCCTGATAACCCCCAGTGAACACCTCTCACCACTATTATACTCAGCCTGCAGTTTAGGAAAGAATGATGTGGGATTCAGGATAGCTGTCGTCTAAGATCCTTTTAAACAGATAGTACAAACAAAAATTCTAATGCCAGTGCCGCGTCTGTTCAGAACACACAGAAAGCAAATATAGGAGTTAAATAGTAAGTTTGTATAATCCTTGTAACTGTCACCGTGTAACTGTCAGTTGTAGACAAACTGGACTTCATGAAAATTTTAAAATTCTGTGCATCAAAAGATAGTATCAGCAGAGCAAAAAGACAGCTCACAGAGTGA
>NW_007729892.1:85872-87769 GCF_000696425.1 Galeopterus variegatus
ATAGAAGATATATAAGTGGTCAATAAGTACATGAAAAGATGATCAACATTACTTGTCATTAGGGAAATGGAAAATCAAAAGTACAGTGAGATACCACCTCCCACCCATTTGGATGGCTACCAACCATTAAAAGTCAGAAAATAACAAGTAGTGGTGAGGATGTGGAGAAATTGGAGCCATTGTGTATTGTTTATAGGAATGTAAAAGAGCACAGCCACTAAACCGGTTATGGCAGTTACTCAAAAAATTAAAAATAGAATTATCATATGGGCCAGCAACTCCACTTTTTGGTATATAACCAAAAGAATCAAAAGCAGGGTCTCGACAAGCAATTTGTACGCCCATGTTCTCAGCAGCATTATTGACAATAGCTAAGACATGGAAGCAACCCAGGTGTCCACTGATGGATGAGTGGGTAAGCGAAATATGGTCTATATAGACAGTGGAATGTTAATCAGCCTTAAAAAGGAAGGCAATAAGAGACATGCTCCAACATGGATAAACCTTGAGGACTATTGCTACAGGAATGAAGCCATCCGCAAAAAGACAAATATGATTTCATGTATTTGAGATACCTAGAGTAGTCAAAGTCACAGAGGCGGAAAGTAGAATGGTGGTTGCTGGAGGCTGGGGTGAGGAGTGAATGAAGAGCTGCTGTTTAACAGGCACAGAGGTTCAGTTTTACAGGATGGAAAGAGTTACAGGGATGGATGGTGCTGATGGTTGTATAACACCATAAATATACTTAACATCACTGAACCATACACTTAATATGGCTAAGATAGTAAATTTTATGGTCTATGCATTTTACCACAACAAAAAAGAAGGGCAAAAATTTTAAAAAGCAAAAAAAAAAAAAAATTGGTGTGTTTCTACTACATGTCACATCTCACATCCTGATGAAAAAGAAATGGTCTAGATGTTAACAAGATGGCAGAACAGACAATTCCCAGCATCTCTCCTCCCCACAAGTAACCAATCTACAACTATTAAAAAGCAGACTGCCAACCTGGGATTATGGCACCTGGGAGAAAGGAGGAGAGAGTCTGTGGAGTCTGTCTGTCGAGAGCCATCCTGCTATAGGGGACGGCTTGGGAGCCTGAGGAGTGACACCCCTTGTTCAGCGAGGCTCAGCGGGTCCCGTGTATGTGGCACGGGCTCCATGGAATTTCCTATCTGTTCGCCTTTTGTTACTTGACAAAGTTTTCCAAAATTAAAAAGCCCAACCTTTTGGCTTGGCATGCCTTTGGGGAATTCCAAGGGCCCTGGAGTTTCTCAAAGGACGTGTCAAATATGTATCAGAATTAATTGGTTTATTTAAAGGGCATTGTCAGTACTAAAGGTGTTTTTGATGCATGTTCCTAGTATGGGTTGGCTCGATTTAATTTTGTTATTGATCTTTCCTATTAGTGATGTGTGCATTGACCCATTGTGGCTGTGGTCATGCTCTTGTATGTGTGGAATGAAATTGTTTGGTTGGAATTTTATCCACGTCCCCCAGGGAGTCGGTGGGTCCGAGTGCAGTGGTGTTTACAACTAATTGATCACAACTAGTTACAGATTTCTTTGTTTTTTCCCCATTCCCACAGTTTCACTTGATTTACCAAGAACATGTTGTTTCCTTAGTAATAATAAGAATGATATAGTGTGTTTTTGTTAGTTTGAGTGGGATCACTTAATTTTTCACTTTGTTCCTTGTACTGTTCCTAGAGTCAATTGACAAGGAAACAAAAATTTTGTTATGGAGATGGATAGGTAAAATAGTAGAGATACAAAAAAAAGGTTTTGATATTAATAGATTTGTTTAGATTAGTTTAAAGTGTAATTGTTTTTAAAAGTAGTATAAAATATAATAGAACATTATAATTAAGTTTCATTATAAAAAATCATGTTATAG
>NW_007729892.1:87961-88469 GCF_000696425.1 Galeopterus variegatus
ATAATTAATATAAAACATAAAACATTAAATTGTTAAATATAAGTATAAGTAAGATTTAATAAGGAATTTAGAACACAATTTTATGTGTAAGTTTAAAAGGTTAAGAATTGTGATTTAGACTGAAAGTCTGATGTTTTGAAACTAAAAATGCTGCTATTGTGTAGTTTCCTGTCAGTAGGTCATGAACTTTGAGGTAAACTTTTGATGTATGAATAGATGCTTTTGTCAAAGCATGAGAGGTTTGGAACATTTTTGTTCTTGTGAAAGCATGGATGGTTTGGAAAATTTCAATCTTTCTTTTCTATGAATATGATATAAAAATGTTTTTAATTAAAAGATAAATCATTACATAGAAGGTTAAGTAAAAATATAAATAAAGCAAGATTCTTGTGGTTGGTGTCCACACTTGGACTAGACATTTGTGGTCCGCCTTTCTCTTTTTTCCTCGCTGACGCCACACCACCTATTCAGGTCCAACGAATCCTGTGGAGCTGGTCTCTGGCATCAG
>NW_007729892.1:89168-92334 GCF_000696425.1 Galeopterus variegatus
AGTTATCATGAGTGACACATGCATGGCCTGTCCTATGGGAACTGGATGGAGTGTAGGGGAACGCTGGCCCACTGGAAGATCATTGGGTGCAGTGAGGGCAGCTGGGATCACTAAAAATCCACCAGGGTGATAGGGCTGCAGGGGATGCAGTCTTCGGGAAAGACTCAGTTGCAGCCCAGAATTCCCACACAACGCAGGCCAGGAAGTGATTAATGATCTACACGGAAAGCCTTGCCCAGAGAATCAGCAGCAAAGCAATAATTTAGCTCAAGTATAGAGCTCAGGTTCTGGTCCCCACAGGAAGTTCCACCAACTTGAGAACTAACCACAGGACAGCACATTAGTCCCTGCGCAGAGTCTAACTAGGGGTGGTAACTATTAATCCTCCATAAAATGGAAAAAAAAAAAAATCCATGCACCAGAGACGAAGCTCTGATATTAACTAGAAAAGATCTAATATAACCAAAGAATCCCTATAAAATATAGAAGAAATAGCTGTCTCCTCAAATACCCAGGCATCATGTAAGGAAACAAAGATCAAGAAAGACCAGAGAAATATGTCACCACCAAAGGAAACAAGCAAATCATTAGCAGTGAATGTAGAGGAAAAGCAGATCTGTGAAATGTCAGACAGAAAATTCAGAATAACTCTCTTAAGGATGTTCAGTGAGTCACAAGGAAATACAGATAGAAAATTAAATATCTGATAAAAAATTCAGGAGCAGAACAAGAAACTTGACAAAGGAATAAAATCCACTTTAAAAAACCAAACAGAAATTCTAGAAATAAAGACACTAAGGAGTAGCAAGAAAGCATTTGAAAGTACATAACTCATCAGTAAAGTAAATTCATGGACAACCTCAGAATACTCAAATGCTGTAAGGGTGGTGAATAAACCACTTACATTCTCAGCATGAAGACTAAATAACAAACACAACAAGACACTACCACATACAACAACTGCATAAGAGATAGGCAGTATTAAAAGATGTAATTTGAAACACCAAACTGTCAAAAAGTATGCATGTGGCAGGGTGGGTGACACCAAAGTGTGGAACTGGCTGTTTTTTCTTTTTTCTTAGATATCAAAGTTAAGTTGTTATTAGTCTAAAATAATTTGTTATAACTATGACATGGTTTTTGTAAGCCTCATGGTAACTATAACACAAAAACTTAGAAGAGACACACTAAAAATAATGAGAAATCAAAATGTAAAGCTAGAGAAAACCACTCGACCAGAAAGGAAGATAGTAAGACCAGAAAAAAGGGAAAAAGGATTCACAAAACACCCCCCCCGAAAAGGCTAAATAGCAGTAATGAGTCCCTATATATCAATAATAACTCCAACTGTAAATGGATTAAATGCCCTAATTATAAGGTACAGAGTGGCTGAATAGATTACAAAACAAGAACCAACAGTATGCTGTGGATAAGAACTCACTTAACCAATAAACAAACATACCATCTGAAAGTGAAGGGATGGAAAAAGATATTTCATGTAAATGGAAACCAAAAAAAAAAAAAAATGCAGGAGTAGCTATGCCTATATCAGATAATATAGACTTCAAGCCAAAGAAAGTAAAAAAAAAAAAATGATAACAAAAGTAATTATATAATGTTAAAGGGATCAATTCAACAAGAGGATATAACAATTCTAAATATATACCGACCCAACTCCAGAGCACCCAGTTATATAAATAAAGCAATTACTATTGGACCTAACAGGAGAGAGAGGCTCCAACACAGTAATAGTTGGGGACTTTAATACCCCACTTTCAGCAAAGGGCAGATCAGCCAGACAGAAAATTAACTAGGAAACATCAGAATTAATCTCTACTATAGGCTAACTTGATCTAACATTTATAGAACAACTCACTTAATGGTTGCAGAATAAACATTTTTCTCAGCAACACATGGAACATTCTCTAGAATAAACCATATGTTAGGACACAAAACAAGTCTTAGCAAATTTAAAGAAATTGAAATCATATCAACCACTTTGTCTAACCACAATGGAATAAAGCTAGAAATCAACAACAAAAGTGACACTAAAAACCTCACGAATACACTGAAATTAAACAATATGCTCCTAAAGAACAAATGTTTGTCTAACCACAATGGAATAAAGCTAGAAATCAACAACAAAAGTGACACTAAAAACCTCATGAATACACTGAAATTAAACAATATGCTCCTAAAGAACAAATGGGTCAAAGAAGAAATCAAGAAGGAAATTATAAAATTACTAGAGACAAGTGAAAATGAAAAGACAGCATCCCAGAGCCTGTGGGATACAGTGAAAGCAGTTCTAAGAGGGAAGTTTATAGCAATAAACACCTACATCAAGGAAGAAGATTCCAAATAAGCAACCTAACATTATACCTCAAGGAGCTGGAAAAACAAAAACAAACCAACTCCCAAATCAGTAGATATAGAGAAATAACAAAGATCAGAGCAGAAATAAGTGAATTAGAGATTTAAAAGAAATACAAAAGATTGATGAAAGAAAGAGTTGGTTTATTGAAAAGATAAATGAAAATCTATAAACCTTTAGCTAGACTAATGAAAAAAAGAGAAGACTCAAAATCAGAAATGAAAAGGAGATATTACAACTGATACAACAGAAATACAAAGGATTATAAAAGACTACCACAAACAACTATATGTGAACAAACTGAAAACCTAGAAGAAATGGATAAATTACCAAAGTTGTAGAACTAGTTGAAGAACTAGTAAACCTAAACAGACCAATAATGAGTAATGAGATTAAAGCAGTGATACAAAGTCTTCCAACAAAGAAAACGCCAGGATCAGACGGCTTCACTGCTGAATTCTACCAAACATTTAAAGAACTAATATCAATTCTCCTCAAAACCCTTCAAAAGATTGGAGAGGAAGGAATACTTCCAAACTCATTCTACAAGGCCAGCATTAACCTCATACCCAAACCAGAAAAATATACAAGAAAAAAAGAAAACTACAGACTAACATCCCTAATGAACACAGATGTGAAAATCTTCTACAAAGTATTAGCAAAGAGAATCCAGCAACACATTGAAAAGACAACACACCATGATCAAGTGGGATTCATCCCAGAGATGCAAAATGGTTAAACATATGTACATGTGTGAATATGGTATCTCTTCATTTCGATTTGCTGCTTACT
>NW_007729892.1:92938-119107 GCF_000696425.1 Galeopterus variegatus
ATGGTTAAACATATGTACATGTGTGAATATGGTATCTCTTCATTTCGATTTGCTGCTTACTAATAACTAATGCTCTTGAGCATTTATTCTTGTGCTTATTTACTATCTGTACATACGTTCTTCTTTAGAGAAATGTGTATTCAAATCATATGCCCATTGAAAAATTAACCTATTTGTTTATTTATTGTTGAGTTTTAAGCGTTCTTTATAATATTCTAGATGCCAGACCCTTATCAAATATGACTTCAAATACTTTTTTCCATTCTGTAGATTTTCTTTTCACTTTTTTTGATCATATTCTTTGAAGCACAATTTAAAAAATTTTTAATGAGTACAGTGTGTTTATTTTTTCTTTTGTTGCTCATGCTTTTGGTGTCCTATCTTAAAAACAAACAAACAAACAAACAAACAAAAAAACAAAAACATTGTTTAACCTGAAGGCCATGAATATTTATTTCTATTTTTTTCTAGTAGTTTAATAGTTTTAGTTTTTACATTTAGGTGTTTGATCCATCTTAGTTAATTTTTGTACATGGTGTGAGGTCAGGACTTAACTTTATTTCACATGTGGATATTCAGTTTTCTCAGAGAGTACTTCAAAAAGTTTGTGGAAAAACAGAATTATTTATGATCTCTCCATGAACTTTTGAAATACACCTGTACCATTTATTGAAAGACTGTTCTTTTCTCCTTGATTTGCCTTGGCATTCTTACAGCTATTATCAATTAACTTTTTAATTAATTCTATTCTCTCAATTCCATTCCTTTGGTCTATATGTCTATTCTCATGCCAGTACATCACTATGTTCATTACAATAGCTTTGCAGTAAGTTTTGAAATCGGCAGTGTGAGTCCTTCAAATTGTTCTTTTTCAAGATCATTTTGGCTATTCTGATCTCTTGCACTTTCTTAGGAATTTTAGCATCAGCTTCCCACTTTTTGCTAAAAGGCAGCAGAGATTTTGATAGAGAATGCATTGAATATGTAGATTACTTTGGATAGTACTAACATCTTAACAATACTATGTCTTTCAATCCATGATCACAGGATGTTTTTCTATTTACTTTGGTCAATTTTGCTTATCTTTTCAAAGAATCAATTTTTTTGTTCCAATAATTTTCTCTATTGGTTTTCTATTCTCTATGTCTTTTATTTCCACAATAATCTTTATCATTTTTTTCTCTTGCTTACTCTAGTTTTGTTTGCTTTTCTTTTTCTATGTCTTAAGGTAGATGTTATTTATTTGATATTTTTCTTTTAATATAGATATTTACAGCCATATATTTTCTTCTAAGCAATGCTTTAGCTGCTTCCCATAAATTATGGTATATTGTGTTTTGTTTTCATTTATCTCAAAGTATTTCTAATTTCTCTTGTGATTTCTTTCTTGATCCATTGATTATTTAGGAATGTGTTGTTTAACTTTCATGTAGTTTTAAATTCCTGTTTATTTCTTTTTATTGATTTCTATTTTCATTTCCTTGTAATCAGAGAAAATACTTTTTATGATATCAATCATTTTGAATTTATTGAGGCTTGTTTTATGTCTTAAGTCTATCTTGGAGCATTTTCTATGTGTACTTGAGAGGAGTGTGTATTCTGCTGTTGTTCAGTGGAGTAGATAGATGCCTGTTACATCAGTTGGTTAATAGTGTTTTTCAAAAGTTCTATTTGCTTGCTGATCTTCTACCTATTTTTCTATATATTATTGAAAGTGGAGTGTTGAAGTCTCTAATTATTTTTGTCAAATTGTCTACCTCTCCCTTCTTTTTTTATTTTAATTTATTTTTTTATTGAATCAAAATTGATTATACGTATGTTGGGGGTTCCACACTGAGATACGTTGATCAAATTTATATTACTAGGATATATATTGTTATAAATTGTAATTATTCTTTATGCCCCTTGTCCAATCTCTCCCTATCCCCCATCTTTCTCCCCTCCCCCATCTAATTACCCTAGATTTCTTCTCTCCTTGTGAAAGAGTAATGGTTACTCTGTTGATTTGTTGCCTAGATGATCTGTCCAATGCTGAGAGGTGTGATCAGGTCCTCCAGTATTATCATAGAGCAGATGCTTCTTCTGTCACTCTGGAATGGGCTTTGTGGAGAGAGAGACATCCTCTTCTTTTCTTCATCTCTGCTGTTGACTCTCCTAGTGTCAATGCACTCCAGTGGTTGGCAGACCATCTGCATGGTGGTTGTGGTGTCTAGCACCTTTCATGGCAGACGTGGTTATTTTGGTGGCTGTGGTGGGCCACCCACATGGAGGTGATGTTTTTGGCATGTTCCTTGACACTGGCGGTGTGTCTGGTTATGGGGTGTGTCTGGTCCCTGGCTCCAAGCCTTGGGTCCCTGGGCAGGTCCCGAGGTACTGGCACAGTATGCCTGGTTGTGGGCGGGGGGTCTGGTCCCTGACTCCATACCTCAGGTCCCTGGGTGGGCCCCAAGGTGCTGGCATGGTGTGTGTGCCTGGCTGTGGGAGGGGAGTCTGGTCCCTTGGCTCCATGCTCTGAGCCCCCAGGCAGTGCAATAAGGTGCTGGCTGTGTGCCTGGTTGTGGGCAGGGGGTCCGGTCCCCAGACCCATGCCTCAGGTCACCCATGCCTCAGGTACCTGGGTCTCAAGGTACTGTCCCAGTGTGCCTCATTGTAGGAGGGGGTCTGGTCCCCTCCTCCATGTCCCAGGTCCCTGGGTGGGTCCCAAGGTGATGGCATGGTGTGCTTTGTTGTGTGAGGAGAGTCCAGTCCCCTTCTCCATGCCTTGGGTCCCTGGGTGGGTCCTGAGGTGCTGGCACAGTGTGCCTGGATATGGGAGTGGGATCTAGTCCCTGGCTCCAATCCTCCAATATCCAGGCAGGCCCTGAGGTGCTGGTGCTGTGCCTGGGCTGGAACTAATTTTTTGTTCTTTGCTTACTTTTAAAATGGGGGTACTTCCTGTGGGAACCAGTACTTGAGCTCTGTGGTTGAGCTAAATTGCTGCTTTGCTGCTGTTTCACTAGGGAAGGCTTTTTGTGCAGCTCAGGGTGTAATGGTTGACCATATAGGTACTTCCACCTCCCCAAAGACCTGGTGGATCTGGGTTGTGTAGAAATGCTGATCTGGGCCATGTAGAAATGCTGATCTGGGCTTGAGGTTTTTCATCAAACTGCACCTCATGCAATTCTGCATTCCCGACCAGTCTCCTCTGAGTGGTCCTGTGCTGATTGGGGAGCAGGTCAGCTGTTCTTGCTGTGTCCCAGTGTTCTCCCGGTGGGCCCGTCTTCCCCACTACCTGTGCTCCAAACACTTCCAATGGGATGGGCTCTGTGCTGGTCCCTTGTGAAGATTCACCAGCCTCGGAATGGCTCCCTTTTTCAGTTGTTCTGGCTTCTGGCTCCTGCGTGGGATTACAGGAATCCTATTAGTGGTCTTGCTGTCCTGGGGGATGCCAAGGACCTCTTTCCCCTGCTGCCTCCAAGTAACTCCATCTGATGGGCACAGCTGTGGCTTTTGCCAGCTCCTGCTCTATGTGCTCATCAGCTCTAGCCTTAAAGCGGCTGTGGTTGTTCTGGCTTCTGGCTCCTGCGTGGGATTACAGGAATCCTATTAGTGGTCTTGCTGTCCTGGGGGATGCCAAGGACCTCTTTCCCCTGCTGCCTCCAAGTAACTCCATCTGATGGGCACAGCTGTGGCTTTTGCCAGCTCCTGCTCTATGTGCTCATCAGCTCTAGCCTTAAAGTGGCTGTGGTCTGAAATGCTCAGAGCAGTTTTTTCTTTCTCTCATCATGGTTTCTCCCATCTTCATGAACTCCATAGGTCTCTTCTCCTCCACCCTTGAGCTCCAGTGTCTCCAGCTTGGCTGATGTTACATTTTTATAGTTGTAAATTGGTTGATTTGTGGGAGAGAGTGATGCTGCAAATCATCTACTCTGTCATCTTGATTGGAACCCTACCTCTCTCTTCTTTTCTGTCACTCCATTCTTCATGAATGTGAGGACCTGTTGTTAGGTACATATGTGTTTATAATTGCTATGTTTAACTTGTAGATTGACCCTATTATTATAAAATGTTCCTCTTTGTCTCTAGCAATAATTTTTGTCTTAAACAGTGTTTCAGGTGATAGTAGTACAGCCTCTCCAGCTTTCTTTTGGTAACTGTATGGTATCTCTTTTTCCTATTCTTTCACATTGAACTTACTTGTGTTTTAGAATCTAAAGTTTGTTTCTTTTATATAACATATAGTAAGACCATGATTTTGTTTGTTTGTTTGTCTTCTTAATCTTTGTGCCAATATCTTCCTTTCTTTGGGAGTGTTTTCTCCATTCACAATAATAAAGATTGAATGTACATCTGCCATTTTACTATTTTTTAAATGTTCTATTACTTTTTGTTTATCCTTTTCTTCATTATCGCCTTCTTTTGTGTACATCTGCCATTTTACTATTTTTTAAATGTTCTATTACTTTTTGTTTATCCTTTTCTTCATTATTGCCTTCTTTTGTGTTAAATAGATACTTTCTACTCTTCCATTTAATATTCTTTTTGTTTCTTCTACTATATATTTGTATTTTCAGTTATTTTGTTAATGGTTGACCTGGGGATTACAATTAAAATCTTAACTTTAAACAATCTAGTTTAAAATAATATTAACCTTGGGCTGGCCCAGTGGTGCACTGCTACAGTGCGCCGCTTGGGAGCACGGCGGCACACTCCCGCCGAGGGTTCGGATCCCACATACAGACCGGTTCCCACTCACTGGCNATATTATTGAAAGTGGAGTGTTGAAGTCTCTAATTATTTTTGTCAAATTGTCTACCTCTCCCTTCTTTTTTTATTTTAATTTATTTTTTTATTGAATCAAAATTGATTATACGTATGTTGGGGGTTCCACACTGAGATACGTTGATCAAATTTATATTACTAGGATATATATTGTTATAAATTGTAATTATTCTTTATGCCCCTTGTCCAATCTCTCCCTATCCCCCATCTTTCTCCCCTCCCCCATCTAATTACCCTAGATTTCTTCTCTCCTTCTGAAAGAGTAATGGTTACTCTGTTGATTTGTTGCCTAGATGATCTGTCCAATGCTGAGAGGTGTGATCAGGTCCTCCAGTATTATCATAGAGCAGATGCTTCTTCTGTCACTCTGGAATGGGCTTTGTGGAGAGAGAGACATCCTCTTCTTTTCTTCATCTCTGCTGTTGACTCTCCTAGTGTCAATGCACTCCAGTGGTTGGCAGACCATCTGCATGGTGGTTGTGGTGTCTAGCACCTTTCATGGCAGACGTGGTTATTTTGGTGGCTGTGGTGGGCCACCCACATGGAGGTGATGTTTTTGGCATGTTCCTTGACACTGGCGGTGTGTCTGGTTATGGGGTGTGTCTGGTCCCTGGCTCCAAGCCTTGGGTCCCTGGGCAGGTCCCGAGGTACTGGCACAGTATGCCTGGTTGTGGGCGGGGGGTCTGGTCCCTGACTCCATACCTCAGGTCCCTGGGTGGGCCCCAAGGTGCTGGCATGGTGTGTGTGCCTGGCTGTGGGAGGGGAGTCTGGTCCCTTGGCTCCATGCTCTGAGCCCCCAGGCAGTGCAATAAGGTGCTGGCTGTGTGCCTGGTTGTGGGCAGGGGGTCCGGTCCCCAGACCCATGCCTCAGGTCACCCATGCCTCAGGTACCTGGGTCTCAAGGTACTGTCCCAGTGTGCCTCATTGTAGGAGGGGGTCTGGTCCCCTCCTCCATGTCCCAGGTCCCTGGGTGGGTCCCAAGGTGATGGCATGGTGTGCCTTGTTGTGTGAGGAGAGTCCAGTCCCCTTCTCCATGCCTTGGGTCCCTGGGTGGGTCCTGAGGTGCTGGCACAGTGTGCCTGGATATGGGAGTGGGATCTAGTCCCTGGCTCCAATCCTCCAATATCCAGGCAGGCCCTGAGGTGCTGGTGCTGTGCCTGGGCTGGAACTAATTTTTTGTTCTTTGCTTACTTTTAAAATGGGGGTACTTCCTGTGGGAACCAGTACTTGAGCTCTGTGGTTGAGCTAAATTGCTGCTTTGCTGCTGTTTCACTAGGGAAGGCTTTTTGTGCAGCTCAGGGTGTAATGGTTGACCATATAGGTACTTCCACCTCCCCAAAGACCTGGTGGATCTGGGTTGTGTAGAAATGCTGATCTGGGCCATGTAGAAATGCTGATCTGGGCTTGAGGTTTTTCATCAAACTGCACCTCATGCAATTCTGCATTCCCGACCAGTCTCCTCTGAGTGGTCCTGTGCTGATTGGGGAGCAGGTCAGCTGTTCTTGCTGTGTCCCAGTGTTCTCCCGGTGGGCCCGTCTTCCCCACTACCTGTGCTCCAAACACTTCCAATGGGATGGGCTCTGTGCTGGTCCCTTGTGAAGATTCACCAGCCTCGGAATGGCTCCCTTTTTCAGTTGTTCTGGCTTCTGGCTCCTGCGTGGGATTACAGGAATCCTATTAGTGGTCTTGCTGTCCTGGGGGATGCCAAGGACCTCTTTCCCCTGCTGCCTCCAAGTAACTCCATCTGATGGGCACAGCTGTGGCTTTTGCCAGCTCCTGCTCTATGTGCTCATCAGCTCTAGCCTTAAAGCGGCTGTGGTCTGAAATGCTCAGAGCAGTTTTTTCTTTCTCTCATCATGGTTTCTCCCACCTTCATGAACTCCATAGGTCTCTTCTCCTCCACCCTTGAGCTCCAGTGTCTCCAGCTTGGCTGATGTTACATTTTTATAGTTGTAAATTGGTTGATTTGTGGGAGAGAGTGATGCTGCAAATCATCTACTCTGTCATCTTGATTGGAACCCTACCTCTCTCTTCTTTTCTGTCACTCCATTCTTCATGAATGTGAGGACCTGTTGTTAGGTACATATGTGTTTATAATTGCTATGTTTAACTTGTAGATTGACCCTATTATTATAAAATGTTCCTCTTTGTCTCTAGCAATAATTTTTGTCTTAAACAGTGTTTCAGGTGATAGTAGTACAGCCTCTCCAGCTTTCTTTTGGTAACTGTATGGTATCTCTTTTTCCTATTCTTTCACATTGAACTTACTTGTGTTTTAGAATCTAAAGTTTGTTTCTTTTATATAACATATAGTAAGACCATGATTTTGTTTGTTTGTTTGTCTTCTTAATCTTTGTGCCAATATCTTCCTTTCTTTGGGAGTGTTTTCTCCATTCACAATAATAAAGATTGAATGTACATCTGCCATTTTACTATTTTTTAAATGTTCTATTACTTTTTGTTTATCCTTTTCTTCATTATCGCCTTCTTTTGTGTTAGATACTTTCTACTCTTCCATTTAATATTCTTTTTGTTTCTTCTACTATATATTTGTATTTTCAGTTATTTTGTTAATGGTTGACCTGGGGATTACAATTATAATCTTAACTTTAAACAATCTAGTTTAAAATAATATTAACCTTGGGCTGGCCCAGTGGTGCACTGCTACAGTGCGCCGCTTGGGAGCACGGCGGCACACTCCCGCCGAGGGTTCGGATCCCACATACAGACCGGTTCCCACTCACTGGCTGAGCGAGGTGCGGGCGCAATGCTGAGGGTTGCGATCCCGTTGCCGGTCCCGGTCCGGTACGGGCGCGACACTGAGGGTTGTGATCCATTGCCGGACACGAAAAAAGACAAAAAGGAAAAAAAAAATAATATTAACCTAATTGTAATAAGTTTAATACCACCTTATTTCAGTGATATATTTTCTTCTCTTCTTTGTTCTAGTATTGTCATAAATTCACATCTTTATTTATTATAAGTCCATCAACACAGTTCAATAATTATTGTTTCATTCAGTTCTCTTGTAAATTGGATAGGAGAAAGAAAGTGTTACAAATAAAATTACATTTATGCTTTCTTTTTCATTTTCCTTTATCAGTGCTCCTTATATGTTCATGTGGATTTCTTTTTTATGTGCATCTCCTTTGATTTTGACCTTAAGAACTCCCTGGGGAATTTCTTGTAAGGCAGATCTATTATTAATAAATTATCCTATTTTCTTTTTAGATCTGATAATACCTTAGTTTCTTCTTCTTCTTCTTTTTTTTGAATAATAGTTTTCTTGGATATAGCGTTCTTGGCTGACAATCTTTCTATGGCACTTTGAATATGTCATCCCCCTCCCTCATGACTTGCATGGTTTCTGGTAAGATGTCAGCTGTTATTTTATTAAGGATCACTATAGGAATCATTTTCCTCTTGCTTTTTCCAAAATTCTCTCTTTGACTTTTTTTTTTTTGATAATTTGGCTATAATGTGTTTAGGTATGGGTCTCTGTGTTTATCCTACTTGGAACTCATTGAACTGCTTGGATTTGTAGATTATTTTTTTCATCAACTTTGGGAAGTTTTGGCCATGAATTTTTCTAATATTCTTTTCCTGACTTTCTCTTTGTCCTCTTCTCTCTTTAGGTATTCCCATTCATTTGTGTATTGGTATGCTGGATGGTGTCTTACAGTCTTTGAGGCTCTGTTCATTTTTCTCATTCTTTTTTTCCCCCTGTTCTTTAGAATGAATAATCTCAGTTTACTTACCTTTATGTTTGCTGGTACTTTCTTCTTCAGTTCAAATCTGCTGTTCTAATGGATTTTGCATTTCAGTTCTTATACTTTTCAAATTCTCAATTTCTATTTTGATCTTTCTATAATTTCCATCTCTTATTAATAGTCTCTATGTGATAAGGCATCATTCTCATACTTTAAAATAATTCTTTATATATGGTTTTCTTTAGTTCTTTAAAAATATTTATAATAGCTAATTTAAAGTCCTTTTATTAAGAGTCAGTGTTGAGCTTCCTTAGGGTCAGTTTTTAGTAACTACATTTTTTTTTTTTATGTATAGGCCACAGTTTCCTTTTTCTCTTTGGATCTTATAATTTTTTTTGTAGAAAACTTGACATTTAATGTAATACAATGTGGGAAACTGGAAATTAGATTCTCCTCCTCTATCTCCAGCATTCTTGTTGTTGCTTTTTGTTGTTGTTGTTGCTGTTTATTTAGTGACTTCCTGGCTAATTCTGAAAAGTCTTCTTTTTTTGTCCTGTGGCCAGTGAAATTTCTGATCATTTAGCTTAGTGGCTAGTTAGTGATTAGGTGAAGAGTTTTTAAAATCTTGTGAACCAGTAAGTCTCTGATCTTTTGCTGAGGGGCTCTGTGTGTGTATTGAAGAATGAGTTCAATGCTTAGACAGTTTACAACTCTGCCTTGTTACTCACTTCCTATTTGGGCTGAGACTCAAGGTCTACCAGAGTTGAAAGCTTAGGATCTTCTCAGGTCTTTTTTGATCATATCAACACCCCTGCATGTGAGTGTAACCATTTAGGTTCCCAGAAATACATCACACTTTTTCAAAGACCCCTATGAAGATCTCATTCTTTATTTTCGTCTAAAGGTTTTTGATTAGCCTCTTATTAATCCTAAGTGATAATGTTGCCTCAGGCAGTTGTAATATTAAAAAATTGCTGCTGAATGTTTCTGACACACAATGAGGATAGAGCTGTTTACAGAGAACGAGCTCTGAATCAGGTCAAATAAAGATAAGTCCTGAGAATGGAACTGATATACAATGCAGATAGTCACAGTTCTCTGGAGAGAATCAAACCCATTCTGTCACCTCTAGTGGCTGATAAGTTGCTGTTTCTTACAATAATCATAGGTGTAAGCCCATTGTTTTTTAAGGCTATTATGGAGCTAGGGAGAAGGAATGGGAATAGAGCAAGTTAAAACACACAAAGATTGCCATTCATACAAAGATTCAGCTGTTTTCCTTGAATCAATGCTCTGTGGATTGTTGCAAGCCTTTGGTTAATTTCCAGAATCCTGAAAAAGTTGACATTGACAGATTTTCCAGTGTTCTTGTTGTTTTTATGGAGAAATGGATTTTCAGAGGTCCTTACTTTGCCATTCTCCAAGTGCATCTGCTGCCGGATTCAATTTTAATTGTGTGTTTGTGTATGTTTGTGTGATTTAGGCCCAGGAGCTCCTTGAAGAGTAGGATTAGGTCATACTCACCTCTAGTATGCCTAGTCCCAGGCTTGGCATGAGGCAAGAGGTTAGTTGCAATATGCTGAATGAGTGGAAGAGGGCATCTAAGGAACAATATGAGAGGGTTCCATGAGGTGACAACAGAAGGGACAATATTTATTTTTTTCTCCCAAATTTAGAACAATAATAGAATTCCACAACTTACCAATATCCAGCTCATCCTGTGTGCCTATAGCCATTTATGGACAGGACCCTGAGTGCACATGCTCTTTCCTTCATCTGCATTTTCTCTGCAGCTCAGGCCAGGTGGTCAGAGGCAAGAAGAGCTCAGGTCGAAGTGGGGGGAGACTTGCTTCCTATCCTTCACTGCTCTGCCTAGCTCATTAACTGCTTTTATTTTCTCATCAGCAGACACAACCACATCTTGTTATAGGAAAAGCCAGTACAGATATGGGGAAGGAGGAAATAAGTCCCAAAGGATGAAAAGAGTTTAACCATAGTTCAACCCCTTAGTAAGGAAGCTTCAAAGCAGGAATGTAGAACAAGTCAAGGTGTATTTGTGCTAGTGAATTTCCATTAGAGTAGCTGGAAGGTAAGGTAGGAGGAGGGCTACAATGCAGGCAAGGCTACGGAGTATATTGGGACTACATCTTGAAGGTCCTCGGACATCAAACCAAGGATGACAAATTTTATTCTGAAGGCTCTGGAGCTCCAGAGGAGGATTTTAAATAGAACTGTGATAGCAGATTTTCAAATTAATAAATGCATCATTCTGGCAATTTGGAGAGCTCAAGTCTAGAAAAGAGCAGAAAAATTAAAAGGTTGTTGTTAGAGTAAACAGAAAAAATGATGAAAGATCAAAGTTGAGCAGTTTTAAGTAGGTCAAAGAAGACAAAAGCTTTGAGAGTGTAATTAACAGGATTTTTATAACTGATGTGATGTGGGAGATAGAGAAGAGGAGGAAAGAGCAGAGACTCCAGGTATCCACCCCTGGTAAGTGGGTGCAACTTAATGAGGCAGAGACTAGAGAGGCAAGATCAGGACTTTCAAGGGAGCATGGTGAGCTTGACGAGCCCGTGGCCCTGCAAAGGGACGTGGGCACTGAGCCATTGCATTTTCAGGTTGGTGGCTCAGAAAGAAATCAGGAGTGGGTATATGTATAGCTAGGTGAGGCTGTGGAAAAAATGAGACCACCTAGTGAGAGCATCTAAATTGAGAAGAGAGAGTGTCTGGGAGAGAGCTATGAGGGAATAAAGCAATATTTGAAACAGAAAAGGAAAAAAAAAAACAAAAAAAACAAGAAAGATCCTGAGGAAGCACCTTCAGTAGAGGTCCCTCTGTGTTCCCTTCAGGCTGTTCAGTGTAGAACACACACAAGCACAAGGTCACACTGGTCAGCAGGGCCCGGGCTGGCTCACACGAGCGTATTGGATCCCACAGCTACAGCTGCAGGGCTGGGAGCCTAACTCTTCTTTTAGCAAATGTTCTGAGTTCTGCCTTACAAACCCTTGTGGTAGACATCGTGGCTATTATTGAAACACATATTTGGTAAGATAATGTTGTTCTGTAACTGATACAACATTCTTTAGACTTGCTAAAATTAAGACCATTGACAGGGCCAGCCTGGCCCCGGGAACATACGTGATCAGAACTTTTTCCTCCTTTCGGGCCCTTGGAGATCCTTCTCTCCTTCCCCCTGTGAATGTAGCTTATGGCGTATCTTCTCTGCAGGTTTTCTTCGTCTAATTGCTACTGTGTTTTTAATGGAACAATAAACACCAAAGCTGTACATTAATATCTGAAAAATATTCAGAACAGCACCTTCATCAAAGCAAGCAGTTAATAAATATTAACTATTTTATCATCATAGTTACTATTATTTGATGGAGGCTCACCAAGCCTCAAAAAGCAAAGAGATTGGGTGGTGTGGTATCCTGGGCAGCTGCACATTCTGCAGGTTCTAAAATGCCCACAGCTCATGCTTCCCTGCAGAGCACTCCGACCCCACAGAGAGAACAGGAGCAGCGTCTCAGTGTCATGTGGTGCTGGGCCACACTCCAGAGTTGCAGGGGAAAGACCCCCAAAAGATGGTGAGGGGAGCGGCTACATCCAGTCCTTCTCAGCCTGGATGGCCCAGAGGCACTAGGCTTTTGGCTTGGCGGAGACCTGGGGCAAGCTGGATCTTTAGGTGAGTCTGTCTTCCCAGGCCAAGGCACCAAGTGCTAGAAAGTATATGTGCTCTGCCCTCGACAGAGTGGTGCTGCTCTCTTTTGAAGCTTTCTGTTTTATGTTCAAAGACTACTTGCAGTGTCTCTAGTGTCCTTGGCGATGTGTCCCGGTCAGCTGAGCATGGTTAGTGGCACTTGGTGGACACAGCTCATTGAGGGGCGGTGATGTGTTTTGGGAATAATTCGTCAATCATGGGTGAGGAGTGATTTCTCTGAATTTTACCCATTCTTTTCTCTCTAAATAATGTAAAAAAGAAAAAAGAAAGTGAAAACTGGCTTGATGGATTTAGTACACCCAAATTATCTATTTATTTGGGAAGGAGAACAATAGTGAGTGGATTTGGGAAAGGCTGGACTTGAAGTGGCTTCTTAGAGATCACCAAGTTGTAAATTCTGCTCTGTTTCTCTACTTCGCAGTCCTGGGGAGTTGTCGTTTACCCACAGGCATGGCATTTCCTGGTCTCACTGCTCTCTTGGGGTCACGACTGGTTGATGGGGGCGTTCTCATCAGGGTTACAACATAAGCTTTTGCCAGAGAAGCCAGGACTCCTCAGGGTCCCAGCCTTGGGTATGTGCGCTGCTTGCTCAGAGACCCAGACCATTCTGGCCTCCAACCCACAAGTGACAGCCAGTTAATTCATCAGTGAGACTGTTGAAATTCTCCAGCCACTTCTTCCCAGTACTCATTCAATGAGAGACAAAATTCAACAAGAGTGGAAAGATGGGCAGCATGCAGTGTGAGGAAATTCCCAGGAAATAAATGGCTCTTACTGGAAATAGATTTCTAGAGAAAGCTGGCAGATGTACGAGCATTTATGTATTCATGAACTTGGGAATTTCTAAAAGTCTCGAGACCCAACCTTTCTGAATGTCAAAGAATTATCATAGTCACAGGTAAGTTAATGTACACAGAACTGCCTAGATTTCTTATTCGGTGTTGTGTGTTTAGCAATTTTCAGCAAGTCCTTTTTCCATTGACATAAAGCTTGAGTTAGGAACTCTTCCAAGGTTTGGTGCAAAGAGGTGTGAGGGGTGGGGTGGCAGTATTTGCTGTTGCTGTCCAGCCCTTGGTGCTGAGAGTGGGCACGACAGCTGTGCTGTTTGCACAGGTGTCCTTGTGTCTGGTGTTCAGGGTGTGGCCTGGGTGCAGGCACAGAGGCAGTGCTGTGGGGCCTAGTGGAGGGGAGATGGGCTTTGTGTAACCTCCAACCTGCTTCTTGTCCTGACCATCAGTTCTCACAGGTAACCTGACCAGTTTGTCCACCTGACTCGCAGGGCCCTGTCCTAACTTTCTCAGACTAATTCCTGATCCCCCAGCCTTGTAGTTTAAATTAATTTATAATTTTTGAAAGCTCACTGCCTTCTCTGGGTTCTTTTGCTTTGGGATCATTCTACTGACTGAATATTCTCCAGGCTGGGCGCTTCCACAAGAGGTCTTCTTAGAAAAGGGGCTGGCATCATTCTTTCTGAGTCTTTGCAAGTCTGACATGCCTGTCTGTCACTCACGGAGAAGAAAGGACTTTGGACAGATGAAGATTTCTCTGCAGGCACCCCACAAGCCTAGCTTTTAGTGGCATGTCAGAAATCCATGAGTCTATGTTATTGTGATTCCTTTTTCTTTATAAGCCAATCCAATCACTCTGAAAGCTGGGAGCACTTCATGGTCAATAACTAATTTATTTTTATTAATTCTCCCAGGAAAATACAGTTGCCCCTCAGCGTCCATGGGGCATTTGCTCTAGGACACAACTCAGATACCAAAATTTTCAGATGCTCAAGTCCCTTATGTAAAAAGGATAGTATTTACATATAACATGTGCACATCCTCCCATATACTTTAAATTATCTTTACACATGCAGCACCCTGCCCACCCAACTGATGGCAGAGCATTCCCAGGGACTTAGCTGGCCACAAACCTTGGTTCCCACTACTGCCACAGATGCCTGTGGTGCACTAGTGGTCCACCACAGCTACTGCCACAGCCACCACCACTGCCAGTGTGGTTCACCACCACAGCAGCAGGCACTCCTGACTTACAGGCGGCCCACTGACCACTCGATGGCATTGACAGAAGGAGAGTCACCAGTGGGGGCTGGGGAGAGGTAAGTGAGTGCAGACTTGTGACCCAGTGTCCCAATCCACAGGGGGAATTATGTACATGTTGGCACACCTGGAGGTGGAAGGTACATGTGCAGCCTGTGAAACTGCCTTGATCTGGGGAGAGACAGATGCTGATCCCCACCCCCCACCCAAGAATGCAGAAACCCAGAATACCCAAATATAATAAGGAAGAAAATTCCCAGTCACCACCAACCCATTTCCCAATCAGGGGAAGCAAGGACCCAGGAGGAGCCTCTGCCTGTAAGAAAGAGGAAAGAGTAAACCTGCCCAGTCTCACCCATTCAAACTGAGGAGCTCCAATATACCCCAGTGCAACTATCAGGGTCATGTGACACTAGCTGGGGTGCCAACAAGCCCATGCAGGGTCATCCACCGCAGCCAAAGAATGATAGGGCACCAATGTGCTTCTCCCAAGAACTCTAGAGTTCGTCCATGTCCTCAATGAACAAATACAGTGTCACTAACCTCAGCAAAGAATCACTAAGTGACCCAGTGCCTAGGTTATAGACACACTCACACACAACTCCAGCACTGAATATAGCTGAAGTACCCACACACAGAGACTACACCACCGCATCTACCTGGAGCCAATATTAAAACAACCCACTCAATGCTCGATATAAAACACATCTATAGGAGGAAGCATCTCTCCTCAAAGCTCACTNGGTTTTCTTTAGTTCTTTAAAAATATTTATAATAGCTAATTTAAAGTCCTTTTATTAAGAGTCAGTGTTGAGCTTCCTTAGGGTCAGTTTTTAGTAACTACATTTTTTTTTTTTATGTATAGGCCACAGTTTCCTTTTTCTCTTTGGATCTTATAATTTTTTTTCCAGTGTTGAGCTTCCTTAGGGTCAGTTTTTAGTAACTACATTTTTTTTTTTTTTTATGTATAGGCCACAGTTTCCTTTTTCTCTTTGGATCTTATAATTTTTTTTGTAGAAAACTTGACATTTAATGTAATACAATGTGGGAAACTGGAAATTAGATTCTCCTCCTCTATCTCCAGCATTCTTGTTGTTGCTTTTTGTTGTTGTTGTTGCTGTTTATTTAGTGACTTCCTGGCTAATTCTGAAAAGTCTTCTTTTTTTGTCCTGTGGCCAGTGAAATTTCTGATCATTTAGCTTAGTGGCTAGTTAGTGATTAGGTGAAGAGTTTTTAAAATCTTGTGAACCAGTAAGTCTCTGATCTTTTGCTGAGGGGCTCTGTGTGTGTATTGAAGAATGAGTTCAATGCTTAGACAGTTTACAACTCTGCCTTGTTACTCACTTCCTATTTGGGCTGAGACTCAAGGTCTACCAGAGTTGAAAGCTTAGGATCTTCTCAGGTCTTTTTTGATCATATCAACACCCCTGCATGTGAGTGTAACCATTTAGGTTCCCAGAAATACATCACACTTTTTCAAAGACCCCTATGAAGATCTCATTCTTTATTTTCGTCTAAAGGTTTTTGATTAGCCTCTTATTAATCCTAAGTGATAATGTTGCCTCAGGCAGTTGTAATATTAAAAAATTGCTGCTGAATGTTTCTGACACACAATGAGGATAGAGCTGTTTACAGAGAACGAGCTCTGAATCAGGTCAAATAAAGATAAGTCCTGAGAATGGAACTGATATACAATGCAGATAGTCACAGTTCTCTGGAGAGAATCAAACCCATTCTGTCACCTCTAGTGGCTGATAAGTTGCTGTTTCTTACAATAATCATAGGTGTAAGCCCATTGTTTTTTAAGGCTATTATGGAGCTAGGGAGAAGGAATGGGAATAGAGCAAGTTAAAACACACAAAGATTGCCATTCATACAAAGATTCAGCTGTTTTCCTTGAATCAATGCTCTGTGGATTGTTGCAAGCCTTTGGTTAATTTCCAGAATCCTGAAAAAGTTGACATTGACAGATTTTCCAGTGTTCTTGTTGTTTTTATGGAGAAATGGATTTTCAGAGGTCCTTACTTTGCCATTCTCCAAGTGCATCTGCTGCCGGATTCAATTTTAATTGTGTGTTTGTGTATGTTTGTGTGATTTAGGCCCAGGAGCTCCTTGAAGAGTAGGATTAGGTCATACTCACCTCTAGTATGCCTAGTCCCAGGCTTGGCATGAGGCAAGAGGTTAGTTGCAATATGCTGAATGAGTGGAAGAGGGCATCTAAGGAACAATATGAGAGGGTTCCATGAGGTGACAACAGAAGGGACAATATTTATTTTTTTCTCCCAAATTTAGAACAATAATAGAATTCCACAACTTACCAATATCCAGCTCATCCTGTGTGCCTATAGCCATTTATGGACAGGACCCTGAGTGCACATGCTCTTTCCTTCATCTGCATTTTCTCTGCAGCTCAGGCCAGGTGGTCAGAGGCAAGAAGAGCTCAGGTCGAAGTGGGGGGAGACTTGCTTCCTATCCTTCACTGCTCTGCCTAGCTCATTAACTGCTTTTATTTTCTCATCAGCAGACACAACCACATCTTGTTATAGGAAAAGCCAGTACAGATATGGGGAAGGAGGAAATAAGTCCCAAAGGATGAAAAGAGTTTAACCATAGTTCAACCCCTTAGTAAGGAAGCTTCAAAGCAGGAATGTAGAACAAGTCAAGGTGTATTTGTGCTAGTGAATTTCCATTAGAGTAGCTGGAAGGTAAGGTAGGAGGAGGGCTACAATGCAGGCAAGGCTACGGAGTATATTGGGACTACATCTTGAAGGTCCTCGGACATCAAACCAAGGATGACAAATTTTATTCTGAAGGCTCTGGAGCTCCAGAGGAGGATTTTAAATAGAACTGTGATAGCAGATTTTCAAATTAATAAATGCATCATTCTGGCAATTTGGAGAGCTCAAGTCTAGAAAAGAGCAGAAAAATTAAAAGGTTGTTGTTAGAGTAAACAGAAAAAATGATGAAAGATCAAAGTTGAGCAGTTTTAAGTAGGTCAAAGAAGACAAAAGCTTTGAGAGTGTAATTAACAGGATTTTTATAACTGATGTGATGTGGGAGATAGAGAAGAGGAGGAAAGAGCAGAGACTCCAGGTATCCACCCCTGGTAAGTGGGTGCAACTTAATGAGGCAGAGACTAGAGAGGCAAGATCAGGACTTTCAAGGGAGCATGGTGAGCTTGACGAGCCCGTGGCCCTGCAAAGGGACGTGGGCACTGAGCCATTGCATTTTCAGGTTGGTGGCTCAGAAAGAAATCAGGAGTGGGTATATGTATAGCTAGGTGAGGCTGTGGAAAAAATGAGACCACCTAGTGAGAGCATCTAAATTGAGAAGAGAGAGTGTCTGGGAGAGAGCTATGAGGGAATAAAGCAATATTTGAAACAGAAAAGGAAAAAAAAAAACAAAAAAAACAAGAAAGATCCTGAGGAAGCACCTTCAGTAGAGGTCCCTCTGTGTTCCCTTCAGGCTGTTCAGTGTAGAACACACACAAGCACAAGGTCACACTGGTCAGCAGGGCCCGGGCTGGCTCACACGAGCGTATTGGATCCCACAGCTACAGCTGCAGGGCTGGGAGCCTAACTCTTCTTTTAGCAAATGTTCTGAGTTCTGCCTTACAAACCCTTGTGGTAGACATCGTGGCTATTATTGAAACACATATTTGGTAAGATAATGTTGTTCTGTAACTGATACAACATTCTTTAGACTTGCTAAAATTAAGACCATTGACAGGGCCAGCCTGGCCCCGGGAACATACGTGATCAGAACTTTTTCCTCCTTTCGGGCCCTTGGAGATCCTTCTCTCCTTCCCCCTGTGAATGTAGCTTATGGCGTATCTTCTCTGCAGGTTTTCTTCGTCTAATTGCTACTGTGTTTTTAATGGAACAATAAACACCAAAGCTGTACATTAATATCTGAAAAATATTCAGAACAGCACCTTCATCAAAGCAAGCAGTTAATAAATATTAACTATTTTATCATCATAGTTACTATTATTTGATGGAGGCTCACCAAGCCTCAAAAAGCAAAGAGATTGGGTGGTGTGGTATCCTGGGCAGCTGCACATTCTGCAGGTTCTAAAATGCCCACAGCTCATGCTTCCCTGCAGAGCACTCCGACCCCACAGAGAGAACAGGAGCAGCGTCTCAGTGTCATGTGGTGCTGGGCCACACTCCAGAGTTGCAGGGGAAAGACCCCCAAAAGATGGTGAGGGGAGCGGCTACATCCAGTCCTTCTCAGCCTGGATGGCCCAGAGGCACTAGGCTTTTGGCTTGGCGGAGACCTGGGGCAAGCTGGATCTTTAGGTGAGTCTGTCTTCCCAGGCCAAGGCACCAAGTGCTAGAAAGTATATGTGCTCTGCCCTCGACAGAGTGGTGCTGCTCTCTTTTGAAGCTTTCTGTTTTATGTTCAAAGACTACTTGCAGTGTCTCTAGTGTCCTTGGCGATGTGTCCCGGTCAGCTGAGCATGGTTAGTGGCACTCGGTGGACACAGCTCATTGAGGGGCGGTGATGTGTTTTGGGAATAATTCGTCAATCATGGGTGAGGAGTGATTTCTCTGAATTTTACCCATTCTTTTCTCTCTAAATAATGTAAAAAAGAAAAAAGAAAGTGAAAACTGGCTTGATGGATTTAGTACACCCAAATTATCTATTTATTTGGGAAGGAGAACAATAGTGAGTGGATTTGGGAAAGGCTGGACTTGAAGTGGCTTCTTAGAGATCACCAAGTTGTAAATTCTGCTCTGTTTCTCTACTTTGCAGTCCTGGGGAGTTGTCATTTACCCACAGGCATGGCATTTCCTGGTCTCACTGCTCTCTTGGGGTCACGACTGGTTGATGGGGGCGTTCTCATCAGGGTTACAACATAAGCTTTTGCCAGAGAAGCCAGGACTCCTCAGGGTCCCAGCCTTGGGTATGTGCGCTGCTTGCTCAGAGACCCAGACCATTCTGGCCTCCAACCCACAAGTGACAGCCAGTTAATTCATCAGTGAGACTGTTGAAATTCTCCAGCCACTTCTTCCCAGTACTCATTCAATGAGAGACAAAATTCAACAAGAGTGGAAAGATGGGCAGCATGCAGTGTGAGGAAATTCCCAGGAAATAAATGGCTCTTACTGGAAATAGATTTCTAGAGAAAGCTGGCAGATGTACGAGCATTTATGTATTCATGAACTTGGGAATTTCTAAAAGTCTCGAGACCCAACCTTTCTTGGGCTGGGGAGAGGTAAGTGAGTGCAGACTTGTGACCCAGTGTCCCAATCCACAGGGGGAATTATGTACATGGTGGCACACCTGGAGGTGGAAGGTACATGTGCAGCCTGTGAAACTGCCTTGATCTGGGGAGAGACAGATGCTGATCCCCACCCCCCACCCGAGAATGCAGAAACCCAGAATACCCAAATATAATAAGGAAGAAAATTCCCAGTCACCACCAACCCATTTCCCAGTCAGGGGAAGCAAGGACCCAGGAGGAGCCTCTGCCTGTAAGAAAGAGGAAAGAGTAAACCTGCCCAGTCTCACCCATTCAAACTGAGGAGCTCCAATATACCCCAGTGCAACTATCAGGGTCATGTGACACTAGCTGGGGTGCCAACAAGCCCATGCAGGGTCATCCACCGCAGCCAAAGAATGATAGGGCACCAATGTGCTTCTCCCAAGAACTCTAGAGTTCGTCCATGTCCTCAATGAACAAATACAGTGTCACTAACCTCAGCAAAGAATCACTAAGTGACCCAGTGCCTAGGTTATAGACACACTCACACACAACTCCAGCACTGAATATAGCTGAAGTACGCACACACAGAGACTACACCACCGCATCTACCTGGAGCCAATATTAAAACAACCCACTCAATGCTCGATATAAAACACATCTATAGGAGGAAGCATCTCTCCTCAAAGCTCACTCCAGAGTAATAAAAGCAACTGTCCTGCCAGATGACTAGACATTCACTTAGAGATGTTAGAAATATGAAAAAACAAAAAAGTATGACTTCATCAAACGAATACATTAATTCTCAAGTACCAGACCCCATAGAGCAGGAAATCCTTTAAATGACTGAAAAGGAATTCTGAGCAACAATCTTAAAGAAACTCAATGAGATACAAAAAGACTCAGTTAGGCAACACAATGAAAGGAAAAAAAGAAGAGTATAGGACCGGAAGGAGAAAATTTATGAAGAGACTGATCACTTCAAAACAAATGTAGCAGAACTCCTGGAGCTGAAGCATTCATTCAACAATATGAAAAACACAACCGAGAGCCTAAGCAGCAAGTTAGAACGAGCAGAGAAAAAATTTCTGACCTCAAAGACAGTCTTTTCTAAATAAACCAGAAAGAGAGAAAAGAAAAAAAAAAGAAAGTAGAATTTCTTAAAAATGAAAATCACCAGTGTTCTGGAAGGAGAGGAGAAAGGAAAAGGCATTGAAATCCTATTTAATGAAATATGAAATAATAGTGGAAAACTTCGCATGTAGAGGGAGACACAGACCTTCAGATCCAGGAATCTCAAAGATCCCCAATAGTATTGAGCACCGAAAGATCCTCTCTGAGACACATTGCAGTCAAACTGGCAAAATTTGGAGACAAAGAGAGAATCTTCGGGGGGAAAAAAAAGAGAAAAAAGCATCAAGTCACCTATAAGGGAGTCCCTGTCTCTTAGTTTTTGTTAAAAAGATCCTCTCTGAGACACATTGCAGTCAAACTGGCAAAATTTGGAGACAAAGAGAGAATCTTCGGGGGGAAAAAAAGAGAAAAAAGCATCAAGTCACCTATAAGGGAGTCCCTGTCTCTTAGTTTTTGTTAGTGTGTCTTTTTTTTTTTTTTTTTTCCAGAATGGAGAAAAAGGGGTGGGCAGCACTGGGATAATAGGCTGCATTTTATGGGTTGTTTTTGTCTTTTGATTGAGAGGTATGGGGGACAGGACAGGAAGGGCAGCTTCTTAGGCTTCCCTAGGGGTAAGGACAGGGAGCAGCAGTCCTTTTCCACCTGTAGGGGAGAGGTCTGTTTCTGACTGTGAAGTCCTCCTGGAGGACAGGGGCTGTCACTGAGGTCAGTGGGCTTCCACTTGGTCCATGTGTCATGGAAGAGAGGCAGGTCCTCATGTGGGCCCAGGAGGAGAGCCCCTGACTCTGCTGGCTGGGGTGCTCAGGAAGACTGGGAGCCAGGGTCTTTGGGCTTCTCCCCCTGAGAGGCAAGGTCCTTCTGGATGCTGGGCCCTTGGTCTTTCCCAGACCTTGTGAATGACAGTGAAGGTAGCCCCTTCCTGGTGTATAAGTCTTCACAGGAATGTAGGTCCTCAAACATGCTGGGGTCTTCAGGGAAGGGAGGGGCTCCAGCCATCGCTCAAGTTCTTGATATTATTAGAATCCTCTCAAGGGGGATTTGGAAGAAAGTGTTGGCAGTTAGTGGCAGCATTTCTCATTCAGAAAATTTCAGGGGACACCTTAGCTGGACATACTGGCCCAACGTTGTTTGTCAGCTCACTCTGAAGGGTTTGCTCATGACAGGGAGTACAAGCCTCCCTCACCACGTGTTACGAGATCCCCAGTCACACCCACTGGTCATCTGTGTAGCAGTGAAGGGTGGGCCCTTAACTGTGTATGTATTAACTATGTCTTTTATTTTCTGTATTCTGGTGCTTTGACATCTGGGGCCTTGCTTGTCTCTCCAGGGTTGGCTCATTCCTAGAGATAGTAAACATTTCACCTGTGAACACACTTTCCAAATGCAGATCACCCATTACAGACTCAATGTTTGTGTCCCCCCAAAATTCTTATGTTGAAACTGTAATCCCCAGTTGAGATGGTATTTGGAGGTGGGGACTTTCGGGAGGTGACTAGGTCATGAGGTGGAGACCTTAGAAGGAGAGACACTAGACAGCTTGCTTCTCTCTCTGTTCTCTGCCATGGCACATGTCAGGACACAGTGAGGAGGTGGCCCTATGCAAACCAGAAAGCAGATGGACCTCACCAGACACAGATCTTCTGGCCTCTTGATCTTGGACTTCCCAACCTCCAGAACTGTGAGAGATAAATGTTTGTTGCTTAAGCTGCTCCTAGTCTGTGATATATTTGATATAGCAGCTTGAACTAAGACATCAGCTAACCTGGAGCCCACACCCCAACCATCTGCCACACTCTGGGACACTATCCCCCTGCCCTAATCACCTCAGGGCTGGTACCAGACTAGTAGGGACAGCCCCTCTGCCCCAGAGCCCACAGAAGTTATTCAGACTAGTCACTCCTAAGCCTGCTCACCCTATCTCACCCATTCATTCCCGTGAATACTACGTTAAGGCTCCTGTCCACATGTCCCCCTGGCTCCCTCTGCCTCTGACTGGCCTGTGCTTCCCCATGTGGTCCTCCATGGAGTGCCCCTTCTTCCTGGAATCTGTAAGTCTAGCAATCTGTCTTTTCAGTGGCAGTCCTCTCCTGATATATGGGCCTCACCATACCTAAATAATAATAAAATAATAATAAAACCTGTTTTAAAACAGCACACGTGCTTGGGAGCACCCTCAGGCAGTGTATTGGCAAGAGGCTGGGCTATCAGGCATCTCAGATTTAGAGATGCAAGGATGCCTTTTCTATTCACACTCCCATGGTCGGTCCAGGTATGCAGCTTCTGTGGCCTTGACGCTTCCCCACCGACAGTGATGAAAAGCCACTGTGCTAGGCCCTTAAGTACAATCCTCTAAATCTATATTTCTTACTGAGCCTGATTATTTGTCTTCCTGACAATATTAGGCTCTGGAAATGTAATTTTCCAAATTAAGGAACTTTATAAAGCAGAAGAGCTCCATACAGCCCAGATGAGGACATTTATCTCCAGTTCCATCCCCTCAATGATGTTTTAATATTGTATAATACACTTAACAATGTGTCTATTAATTATAGCAGAATCTGACAACCACCTTCTTCTGCTACCACAAATTGGATAGTTTGAGAAAAGTTTTCCTCTGTTGAATACCAGTTTTCAAAAATAATTTGCATGTTGTCTATCAGGTTTTATCTTCATGGATATAGAGTCCTTCCTGGGTCAAGTTGCAGGGTACAGACTGAAGCTTGTACCTCTAATAGGTCTTGATCATCTTGTGGGTCTTCTTAGAACCAACCCCTGTGCCAGGCAAATGGGGTCTTCTGACTGGCTGCCTAGAGGAGAGGAGGTGTTGATCCCAGCAGGAAACTAGCGATTCAGCACTGGAAGAAGGAATAGAAGGCGAATATGAAAACACACATATCACCATTTATTCCTGAAGGACATTAGCCCATTCATATATATGTCAGTACTTTGTAATTTCAAATTTTGTGAAATAGGTGTTGATAGGAATTTCAAACAATTTCTATTCTTAACCTAGGCTACTAAAGTATGTGCCCCAAATAAAATACCTCAATTAAAGAAGTAGGAGGGGTTCTTTCAGTGAAAGAAAATGCAGATAAAGGCTTAATGGTCATGAAAAAATAATCATCAGCTCATTCTTTTCCTTTATGGATTAACCTTTTCAAGAAAGATTGGTCAAAAGAAAAAAAATAAATCTCCACAATGGGAAGCTTGTGAAGGCAAACAAAAGCCAACCTTTTGACCAGATCAAATAGAGAAAAGGGACTGTAAGTAACTTTTGACCAGATCAAATAGAGAAAAGGGACTGTAAGTAAGTAATTAGAAAAAAAGGGAGTGCTGGGATGGAAGAAAATAAAGTTAGAGATTAGCTTAGACATATCATCTTCCTCTGAGATGATATGTCAGCACAATTTATAAACCTACTTGTATTCATGTAGAGGATATGAGTGTAACTACGTAAAGTATGTAAGTTTGATGTTTTAAGTTATAAAATAATAAAAGTACAATTCATTTACTAGATATTTTAAACACATATCTCACTCTGACCTGAGATTTTTCAATATTAGTTATCCTAGAACTTTTCTGATGAGAGCACTTGGTGTTCCCCCAAAGACAAAGAAATTGCTAAACCACATCATGAGTGCAATAACATCTTCCTACCCCAAGTGACCTACAGTCGGTCTCTTGTAGTGTTCACCCACAAAGAAGGTTTCAACGTCACTTGTGTACTCTAAGTCAAAACCACAAAGGAATTTTTTGGAGTCAGGGATGGTTGATCTAGACCAGTGCCGTGCAATGGAACTTCTTGTGATAATAGAAATGGTTTAGATTTGCACTGTGCCAGATGGTACTTGCTAGTCACAGGTGGCTATTGGATACCTGAAATGTGGCTGGTGCAACTGAGGAACTGAATTTTAAATTTCATCTAATAGTAATTAATGTAATTTAATTTTAAATAGGCACATGTCACTGTGGCTACCACATTAGGGTAGTGTTGACAATATGAAGGGGAGAGACATGCTGTTTGCAAGTGGTAATAGCTTCTATATCATGTCAGAAAAATATCTGATGCCAGCAGGGTAAAATTATGCATCTCAGGGGCACTTTAGCAAAAATATTTTATAACAGGTTTTTATGCAACAGTTATCCAAGTTGGAGTGTGACATTGAAGGTAGAGAACAAAGCATCTGGGCCTAGCTTCTCGGGTTCAGCAAGTTGGCCACACTGCCCTGGAAGCCAGGGCTTCAGCAGACCTTGTTGACACAGTTGTCCTGCAATGGTTTAGGCTTGGCTGTCATTGAACCTCATAGTCCCATACTCTGTTGACTGGGCTCAGGCATTTGCCAGCACCACTAGTGCATTTGGGCACATGGTATCGTGAACACTGTTGCTGGAAACAGATGGATCTGCCAAAGCAATTATACTCGGTTACAAAAAAGATACTCTGTTGACTGGGCTCAGGCATTTGCCAGCACCACTAGTGCATTTGGGCACATGGTATTGTGAACACTGTTGCTGGAAACAGATGGATCTGCCAAAGCAATTATACTCGGTTACAAAAAAGCTTCTTAATGCTTAGCAATTTTGAAAATTATTTTATCTGAAAATATTACATCTATAAGTGTGTCATAGAAGGCTGCAGAGTTGACCTTACCTAAGTGTTACCAAAATAGGAGGGTTTTAGAACTGGAAAGGACTTTAGCTGCCTGGTCCAAGGCAATGGTTTTCATTTCACAGAAAGGGGAATAGAGCTCAGAGAAAGTGACTTGCCTCCAGCCATATAGTTAATTTGCGGCACAGATGAAACTACAGTTCAGGTCTTCTGGTTCTCGGTTTCTTCTTACTACTTAATGTGCACCTTATCTGTGTTTTATCTAGAACGTACATCACATTTTTGACAATATTTCAGTAATAGAGACATGATCCTTTATTAACAGTTTTCTTCTAAGTCTTCATTCTCTTCAAATGCCTCTAAGTACATAAAGTCCTTCTCTGATAAAAGAATTTAACCTAAAGAACTCACTTTACTGCATTCAATAAGCCCTTTAAACATTCAGCACTTTAAGCTTTTATTCTAGATTCCATTGTGAGGTGATAATGAGGTGCTGAAAAACTAATTAGATTATCAGACAAAACTGTCTGGTCTGCCATCTGCTGAGTCTGGAGAGTGAGAGTCCCTGGTTGAACTGAGAACAGAGATTAAAAATACTCCTTTTTTCCTGTTCCTTGCCCTGTTCTTGCCTTGGTGCATGATGGATAGGAGATTTGGTAAGCTTCTAGGCAGCCTTGCCCACCCAGCCAGATGTGTGGCCGTGTGTCTCTCACATAGATGCTATATCTTACATATCCATGTGTTGTTACAACTGCAGTAGCTCCATGTTCTCACCGATTTCCCAGTAGGTCCATCCTCACCTCCAATTCATGCACCCTATTACATAATGTATTTAGGGGGAGTAGAGATGGTTTAAGAGTCCAGGCATAATATTTGCATTAGCCATGTTGTCAAGACCCCAAAGTATGCATCGGCAGAGTGTCCACAATTGGATTTTGGAATAAATTCTTGGGTTTTTTCTGCAGATGAATTTGATT